>NW_020450869.1:468850-550412 GCF_003343035.1 Apteryx rowi
CATCATTGTGGCCCTTCGCTGGACTTGTTCCAGTAGTGCCACATCCCTCTTGCACTGGGGAGCCCAGAACTAATTGAGGGTATTACAAACCTATTTTAAAAATAACATCCATAAAACCTCAATTTGATAATTGATATTTATAACTCATTTCTGGACCAAGCTAACTTCGATAGCAATCAGACTTTCCTCTTATCAAAATCACCAAAGGCTTGCAAAACTAATGGATTTAGCTCAAGGCTTTTGTTCTTTCCCATATCCATACTGCTTGATTGCTAACCATTTGATTTAAAAAGGCCCAATGCTGATGCTAGTTTTTGCAGTACTGCTTTGATAGTTGTAAATAGTGGTCTTCCTATCATTATGTTCAACCCCAAACATTCATTAAGCTACTCTGGACACTCAAGAGTAYTATAAATACTTCACTAGATTCAAGATGAATATTCACTCCCTGAAATTGTTCTACCCATTTGCAAGACAACACAGGCTTTGCTTTTCCTCTTAAGCTTTCCTCTGTACAGCACTGACCAAGCTAAGAATGAGAAATAAAAAATTTTACTTTTAACACATTTAGCTTCAGTGATGCTATGGACCAGACAGTAATAGCGATAAAAAGAAATTAAATCAAATTTAGTAGAAACAAAATATAAATGCAGCATTTTTGGTTCTCTGTGCCCCAAAACTTTTGAGTAATAAAGCTGCTTAGGCACAGAAACTTAACTCTTGACACTTAAGAAAAAGCAAAAACTTTTGTACACCAATAAAAGCATTGCTTCCACTTCTTTCCTCTCACTCAGTAACAGCTAATTCTCTTTTCCTGTACTTTCACATGTGCACACACAAAGATTTCCTTTGATCGAACATTAACATCTTCAAATTCAAAGCAACTGCTCTAACAGTAAGAAACGGGGGTAAATTTTTCATTTAGCTCTAATGAACACATTATATGAACATCTGAGAATAAGGGAAGTGAGATATATCAGAAACTGTTTTGCAGCTTCTGTGGTCACTACTAGACTATGCCTGGTAACCACTATGTAACAGGCTAAATTGACTTTTTGAATAGCAGGGGAGTTGTGTTACACCAAACCTGAAAATTTCTAAAATTTACAAACCTGATTATACACTGTAGGTTTCACAAACTACAGAGGAAAAATGTCTTAGTGTCCGTTTCATCCAATAATTAGATCAATATGATTTCATAAAAAAAAAAAGGATTAACGTTCTAAAAGAAAGTTTTTGTTAGCTACTTAACATTTTTCTGTAAATATGAACCACAATCATGAGACTGAGGAAGCTGTTCGTTATAAAACTTTTACCTTGTTGATAAAACAAAGATATTGATACTCCTTCACCTCGCAGGAGTGTTGGAAAAATACTTATTTACATCACCACAGTATGGTTGCCTCACAGGTATTAATGAATTTCTTTTCATAATACTCCTGCGAGGTGAAGAAGTATTATCATCTTCTTCTAGGAATACCATCTCTATACAAACTAGCAGGGAAAACTTAACAATTACGTCCCCAGAGCAGGGTTTGAACAGTGTACAGGAAACAGGGCACGGGGTTCATTTCACACAACGGGAATACAAAATATGGAATAGCAGCTAATTAAAGAACCATGTATCCTATGAAGTAGGGTATGCATGAAAAAAAAAGCAATGATGTAATTTGTCATGTTTCCTAATGCTTAACTACAGAGGAGACAATTTCAATCAGGGGCATCACAGTGACAGTCGAGCAGGTTACAGTTTTTCTGATAAGCACTGGAAAAAGTGAATTCATCAGCAGTGCGAACACCCTTGTTTTCATCGAATGGCCCACAGGTGGGTTTCCTCTGCAAGCAGCTCTGCTTCCTGTCCGTGAATGCACTTAACTCATTTCAGGCCACCCGAGTCCCTGGCCGGGGCAGCTTGGCCATGAAGAGCGGCCGGGGGCAGGGGCTGCACCGCGGGGCGGCTTACAGCAGACCCCCCCCCCAAGCCACCTACGTTGGGGAGCAGAGGTACGGGGCTCTGGGGCACTGGCGCCTGGGACGCTCACGCCGAGGGCTTGACATGGCGCRGCAAAGCCAAGAGGCAGGCAGGTTGGGGAAACAGCTGGCTATGAGCCTGAAAAAGCATGGATTATTATACACAGATTTGATTTTTCATCACTTTTCGTACTTATTCCTGTACCAGTTTTATTTGTCAAAAAATGTACTCTTCATAGCCATACCAGCTACTATTAAGTTCTTATGCCTTTCAGTTGCCCTTATTTTCCACTACAAAACATAGCTGGTTCTACATATTACATACAGCTTTGTTTCCTTCCTGGAATTATTGTATATTTTGTCTCATCCAATTTGATTTCATTACGAGTTTAAGTTTCCCATGTAGGTTCAGCAGTTTAAGCTGAACTTTCCTGAGTTCTGGCGATTTGTAAGAAAAGGGCTGAGGCAGCAATTTCCCACCGTACTGCTCAAATTCTCCGAGTCAATATGAAACCTGGATATGGGGATCAGGTAACACGAAGAGAGTCCGCAAAACAGTAGATGTTAATTATCTCATGGCAAGAGGAGAAATAGCTAAATGCTACTTGGTTCAATTTTCTAGTACCCCCTGCAGGTTAATACAAAGGAGTAGCATTTGGCTTCAAAGTGAATGGCATATATATCCTGACTAATTAAAATGAAAATAAGACCAAAGGTCTTTCATGTTGCTATTAATATTTAATAAAATATTTCTAAGCTTCTGTGCGAAGAGAATACCAAAGGGAGTTCGCGCTGAATTTCACCCATCTCCTAAATTTCAGGAAACGATTGCCATAGTCTATTATTATTGTTGCATTATATTTAATAGTCTTTGCTATTTTCGTGCTTCCTGACATCCAGATCAGGTTATTGTGTCCACTTACACCACTCTGCTCAAGGGGATAAAATGGACTGTTCACCTGATTTAGCTAGTACAAAGTAATCTTTTTATGTAAATTAGAGATTTAAAAYGAAATATGGAATTTCATGAATTTCCTGCATTACTTTTTTTCATGAACCATTTAATAATCTTCTTGTACTTTCCAGTACACTGTAATGGGTTGTCATGTCAGAACCGTATTAGTCGTATAATATAGTAAGGGACACAGACTATTATAGGCCAATTTTTTCTTAAATCAAAGGCTAAAAAAGTTCACATCTGCCTAAAAACTAATCATTAGTTTACAATATCTTAGCAGTATGATGCATTTATATTTCTATTTTAGGCAGTAGTGGTAGGATCACCTTTATTAATATCACATAACATTTCCCAAAATAAAGTGTTATTTTTGATTGAGTACAATCTCTCAAATTTTATCATTGATCTTTTCTTTGCAAGTATTGCCCAGCAAGAGATTCTTTTTGCTAGGCTGTTTTGGTTTATTTTTCCCCTTGTTTTTCTGTTTTTAATTCAAGCACAACGCTTCAACCATTTCTGAGAATGAAGCTAGTGAGAAAAAAAATGTTTTGCCCATAATAAAAAATCCTAGTGGCCTTATTTTGAGCCCTTCTAATAGCTCTGCTTTGAAATACAGAGATAAATTTGGCTTGATATTAGTAGCAATGTTTCAGGAACATGTCATTTGCAATCACACACTTGGGCAAGCTTTAGCCTTTAAAAAAATCTCAGTGTGAACAGCACCACCATCCATGACCATGAAAAGAAAGAATTTACAGAATAATGTATAGAGATAAGGAGCTGGTTTAAAGCTGCAGAAACAATATGGTGTGTTTCTGTGCAATACTGCATGTAACAGTAGCTAATTTCTGAGTGCTTGATTTTTCCAGTCTTAATTAACGTTCTTCTAAGACACATTTTATGTGAGTCTATGTAATCTCCTAGGCACCTCCCCCCTTTTTATTTTTGAAGACCTAGCATACAAAAACTATTTAAGGAATACTACCTTCAGTTGCAAGGTACTTTATTTCATGATCTATGCTGCTAAAATTTAACAGTAACATATTCCTGCAGTAATGATGACTACCATGAAGAGCATAGCACATCCTGTAATACTGATGATAGAAGAACAGAGAGACTTAGAGCGTGTCTGTACAGGAGCACTCTGAAATATTAGAATAATTTAGATGAAAGTAACAAAGTTCAATTTCTAAATGAATTAAAATAAACCAAGTTAAGTCCACATTAACTTAAAACTGTTTGTGTCCACACAGGGATTAAACACAGCATAGGTAATCCTTTAAATAAATAAATTTTAAAGTGACACCCTCCTGCTCCCCTGCCATAGATAATAAGCCTTTAAAAATCACTGGCTCTGTTTGCAGCTCTGGAAGGGACCGTGTTTTAGTGGGTGCAGCCACTTCTGCTATGTTGCCATCCCAACATCAGTCTTTGTACGCCATCCCTCCATTCTCACCCTCAGACTCTGCTTTGCCCTTTCTCCCCCCACTTGCTCTTTGCCTGGTCACCTGCAGCTCCAAGTCTTTACAAAGCAAAGTCCGGTCTCTCCTGGAAGGAATCCTAGGCTCTGTCCTCCTTCATCGTGCTCCACATAGACCTTGGATCTCAGTAATATCCCTACCCCAACCTACTTCCATCTCTTGCCCCTTCTGCGTCTCAGCCAAGCGCTGTCACGCTCCAAGATGCCGTGGGTGCTGCAGCCAGGGCACTGAGAAAACAGCAACAGGCTCTAACATTTCCATCCTGGTGCCTGATTTCAGCCTCGGAACACAAAGAAAACGCTCCATGCAACAGCAGCGATTTTTCCAAGGCTAATACTTAGCCAAAATTTGGATACCGAAAGATATGTCCCTAAGCACAAGAGTCCCCTGGAACATCCCCCAACCTTCCCAGACAAAAATGTGGGGGGTTTTTGTTTTTGGGGTTTTTTTTAACTAGCTTAAATTTCCACTGAAGTTATCCTGAGGAAAATATTTAGCATTAAAAATTCCAGACCAAGCTACTGGAATTTGGCACTTCGATACTGAATGGAAATACTCTCTCACACGCTCTCTGTACCTGTATGTATATATGAATATGTATATGTGTGTGTGTGTGTGTGTGTGTGTGTGTGTGTGTGAGAATGAGTCTATACACACACACACACACACACAGAGCAGGATCATTGCATTTACTTAACAGAAATACTAACCACCACAAGTTTTTCTGTAACAGGAATATTATTTGCATCTTTTCAGGTCTAAACATAAAAAGGCCTGCACAACATACAAATAATAGAGTACTAATGAATACTTCTTCATATGTTTAAAAGTATTAAGGCAATTGGGGGGGGGGAGGTGATTAATTTAGTATACTTGCTTTTTTTCTTTAATACTTATTCAAAAGATGTTAAAAACACAGCATGCAGATATAATCTTTAGATGAGCAGAAGGGGTAGAAATAAACACAAGTATAAGACCACTTTTTTCATTAGGAATAAAAAGCAGTTATCTAACAGTTCTGAGCTTGCTTCCTGCTTTCTTCTGGAATTTTTAAATTAAATTACTAAGTTTTATTTATATTGATCACAGATTTGTAACAGAGTATTTCATATTTATTTATTTTTAGTTCTTAAAAAAAAAAAAAAGTGCTTAGACAGAGACCCTAACCTACAAATGCTTAATCCATAAGGGAGGTTCCATAAAATATTTAAAAGAACAGCATTGGCTTTCMATAGACCTTACACTGACTAAAAGTCTCTACAATGACATATCAGCCTCATCATCTGGAAAAGACTTTGTCATCATTTTCATTACAATCTGATGTTTTCAAGGGTGTAAGAAATAAGCAATAAATATTTATTTGTATTAAAATTTGATGCAAAAACTTAACACTGATCATTTCTAAATTCACTGTAGAGAAAAAAATGTATTAACGTAGCTAATTTTCTCAATATATGTTGGAATAAAACATATTCAAGCTTATTCCTCAAAACTGAAAGTGATCCGTTCATAGTACACTTGACCACTTTTAAGATGGGGGGGGGGGGGTGGAATTAACTGAAGCCTCTTCTCCTTTACAAAAAGGAATTGCAGAACAGGAAAATTTCAGAGGGTAGAAAGTGATACAGGACTCCCTGAGCGACACTGACCTGCAGAGCTTCCCAAGAAGCCCTGTTTCCTCCTCGGCAAATCTCAGCGCCTCCAGAGAGAGGCCAAGTCCACTCAAACTGCTCGTCTTGCTTTCCCCTATATCGTGGTCCTCTGTTGTACTTTTACCCATAATATTGCCTGTTGCAACAGTCTGTCTCAACTTCATAGAGGGGAAACCAAACCATAGCGACTCTCTCATCATCACACGCAGCGTCACGGCTAGAACCAGAGTTTCACAGCCCTTTTTTGTGAAACACCTCATCTCAGGTATAATCATTTCATTGCAGCACTGACGTACTTTCAGACACAGAAAGCTAAAACAGAATGAATAGAAATTATTACCTGAATTGGTTAAAAGTGAAACAGAAGATTACTTCACTTACAGTGCACTTTGAAAATATAGTTTGAAACAGAAGCGCAATCTAAATGTTAGAAATTATTTTATTTTCTATCTGTATGAAGTTATATTTCCAAAGTTAGGCAAGCACTGCTGCCACAAACACACACACGCAGCATGCATACACACATATTTAAGTAACTTTAACATAGCATTAGCACTTACATTTGTAAAAAGCTCCTTCTTGCTTTGTGAAGTTCTTTATGCCACGAGAAAACTACCATTTTTGTTGTAATTCAAACACAAACCATGGCTTATATGTAAAGCACCCTAGTGAACATTACACAGAAATGTAACATCATTTTTGCGCTTAGCCATTAACCCTCGAATCTGCAAAGTACATCCATGTATAAGATGTATGGATCTACATCCCAATGACATCAAAACAATAACTTGCCCTAGTGATTTGCTGAATCAAAGCTTTAAATTACAACAGTAAATATCAACGTTTCATCATATTCTCTGCTTGATAGCACAACGGGGTCTTATTCAAACAATACTGATAGTCTGCTTCAAAATTTGAACTCTACAGATCACAAATTGTACAGAAGTCCTCAAACAGATAATAAAGAAATTCCTACTGGAACCCTGAAAAGAAGGCAGCAAATCCAGACTGAAATAGGCAATACTTTCTCCTGAGCAGAGAATTCCTATAGGGTTTCCTTAAAAACCTTTAATGTAGAAAGGTTCCCTTAACATCCATACATTTGTGTGCATCTAAGTATTTCACTTTCATTTCTGAACCTGAGATGCAGTGATATGCTCCAAAACTCTGCAGTGTGATTCAGGACAAAAATAACAGGCACTAATGTCATATTTAAATATATCAAGCCACCAGTACAACCTTGCCATATATTAATGTTAAAAACATGTAGCTATTGGTTAAGATGACCTTTCATACTTAAATTCTGTATGTGTCATAGAATTTGTTAGCACTGGGGGCTTTCCAGTTATTTTATTATTAAAGTGAATGGAAACAAACTTTTCAAAGGGCAAGCTCAAGATAACTTTAGGCATAGTGACACGTGTTAACAGGAGATACTAAGTATCTTTCAGAACAAGTTCTACAAAATGCTTTTCCTATTCAATACAATCTGCAGCAACACAGTTTGATGATAAAATGTCATCCATCTGCATGCTTCTAAGCCCTCCAATATCCTCCTGTACGTCAAACACCTTCCTCTCAAACTTCTAGCTTCTGTTGACACTTCATTAGAGAACATTTTGAAAATTCTTCTGTTTTGAAAGACAGGCATTCTGAAACACAGAGTCCCTGGAACGCTCTTTTTGCAATTCTCTCTTGGTTTTGGAAAGGAAGTTTATGTTGCATCTTCTATGTTTGGTTTCATGTACCTGAGCTATACGGCCACCCCTACCGAAATGCAGCGAGTGTTCTGGGTGATCACAGAATACAGGCGGGCTTTTTTATGCTGTGGCAGGAATTCTGCAGGACGCTCTTCAAGTACAGAATACAGAAGGATTTAGCACAATGTACACGAAAAAGAGAAACAGTGCTTAAATTTGCTCATCTAAAGGCTACAGTTATTCTTCCCTTTCTCCTTCCAATAGTTCTATTCATATTGGGAAAAGAGTAGTGATCCGATTGAATGTTTTCAACTATGGTAGGTCTGAATATGTATATCATTTTAACAATCTTAATCCCACCACAGGCTAAAACTATAAAACTAAATTTTGGCAAAGTGTCAATGGCTTCCCATGAAACCAGGCTTGTTAACAAAGGTGGCTGAAACTTAATGGGCAGAACATTTTAGAATTGAAATAAGCATTTGCTGCTCTGCAATGCATCTCTACAGACAGTGCATCACATAATGAAGCCCTAAGATATCAAGCAACAGGAAAAGATATTCTGAGAAAAAAATAATTTTAAATATATTTTTTTCCTGGGCTTAGGTGAAGTATATATCACTACACATCACAGTTTTAAAATGCCCACCATATTACCAGAATAAGTAGTCTGCATAGGTTTTGGAAAACTTTTCCAAAGAGCCTTCGTAATTTCTGATCAAGTCCTACCTTGATGATAGGGCTGAACTAAGGACTTGAAGGTCTCCAAAAACCATAGCTCTGTAAAAGCTTTGGCGTATAATTTTTAGGCTTGCCACAGCTGAGGTCCCAAATTCAAACAGGTTCCCTGCTGTAGAGCTAAGAAATCCTGCGGGCTCTGCTGTGAGCTTAGGCGTGGTGTAGACTTCCTAAGGAAATGTCCTAGGGAAGCAGCTAGGACCCCCAAACAAGTGACAGTGGCTGTCATCACTCCCCGGCACCAACAAAGTCAGGACCAGGATCTCTGATGGAACGTCATGTTCCAATCCGGTTGGGTTAAGGAACACGTTACTTTTACTCACAGCAGCCTTGCACGTTGTTTACATGAGGAGTTCGGCCCTGGCCACACAGGAGGGAGTCCCTTCAAGCCGCAGCGCGAGTGCGGGCTCTCCGGGTCCGGCCGCAGCGCTGGCTGCCTGCTCGGGCCGATGTGCGGAGCAGGCGCTTTGAGGTTCCAGAAATAGGAGTTAAGCCAAGAAGCCCAAAAGCTCTACATATCAGATTCAGGACCCATTCCTCATGTTAGTTCTGAAACATCTCAGCTTCTCCTCCCAACCACCAAACTTTGCAATTCTTTCACAGATAAAAATATTTTTGACTAGTGCTAGAAATCAGTTTTTCTACTAGTGGTTTATATAGCAGTTTCGACTTTTAAAAATGCTATCCAGCATTATATTGGATTGGATATTTTTAATTAAAATGTCTCAAACCCATTCAAAAACCTGCAAGAATTTATATGACACAAGCTAATTGCAATGACTTCCTTTACATACCAACAGCATCTATTTCATCAGAGATATTGCACATAAGTCTAACATTTATAATGGACGCAATGCCTATATACATACACTACATATGTAGAGGTAATATCTAGAGAAAATCAACAAGTGAGAGGATGTTTCAAATAGCTGTGTATGATCTGTGTCTTTTATGCTTCCAAGATTTTTCTCCTGGTCATCATAATCCCTGCTGCAGTATATTTTATAACTCCAAGTGTGAATTTTAGAATTGTTCTTTTACCTCACTGATCAAACCAAATTTAAAACAGTTTCAAAAGTGTCAGGATTGCCCATGCTAAATCACCAATTAGACTTAAATTCAGGCAGATGCCAGTATTTTATAATTCATTTACCTCCTAACTAAAAAGTCACTGAGAGGACAACTGAATAGTAACATTTTGGCCACCGATCTCTTTGTTGGTTCATCTCCCAAATTAACTTGCCAAAAAGAGATTCTTGCAATACTTAAAAAACACGCAGTAAAAGAGGATTTTGACTGGCACTCAAATAATTACATTTTAGGTTCACCCAGAAACCACAAAATGACAGCAGCATACTGAGGTTGTTCTTTCTTTCTTGTTATATGTCAAATGCAATTTGCTATAATAATTATAGCATGACTATGTTTTGTTCCTTTACCACCTAAAGATCATTTGGAATAGCTTACATAAAATTCTTTTGAATAAAAGTACACATTCCTTTTGCTTCTTTTATTTTTTCTTCATTTCAATAATTAGTCTAATACGCATACACTTTGACTACATTACAGAAAGAATGTGTATTTTAAAAGCCTTGCAACATAATGCAGCTGCTTCTAATAAAAATATAGTATTTGTCAATTTGGGCTGATAATAAAGGTAAAGATCATAACTAAAACATGCATAATCTGAGTCAGAGCTATAAGATAAAAGTTGTTTCACTTATTCCTACAAACATCACAACATGTAGCGCCATTCAACAGTGTGATGAGTTACTTAAACGGTCATACTCTGAACCACAACTGAGTCATCATACACATCTGAAGTTCCATCCCCTAAGATCAAAGCTAAAATTTCACTTTGTTCAACATGAAATCAGAGTCTAAAACTCATTTTACTTCACCACCTAAAGCCTGAAACTGTCACTGAACATCTTACATTTTTGTCAACTATTATTTAAAATAGTTCAGAAGCTAATATCTGTGCCTTCTAAATTGACTTACACCAAGAGAGCAATTTATCTCTTTAGACAAGCGATCATGTCATAAAACAATGTTAGGAAAAGGGTTCTTTTTAGGAAGTGTGTGATTAAATGGCTTTGGTTGCAGTTAAACTCCTCATTTAAAAACCACTAAAGTTGTCTAATTTAAGACACTGGCAAAAAAAACAAAAAAAAGACCTCTGTACTTTTTCATACACCATACAGGACAAAAAATACAGAATTATTGTATGCAATAAGTGTAGCAAACACAATAACATTATGAGAAGATTCTGATCAGCCCATTAAACTGGTTAGTGAGCCCTGAACTGTGTTAAACATATATCCATTACATCTGCAGACTGCTGTAATTAAGCTTTCTGGGTTTTATTACCATAAAATAACTCTTCATGAACAGTGCAACATTTATTTCATTGCAAGGAAATTGTAAAAATTAAATATACATTTGCTAATAAAGCTACTATAAAAAGGACATTAACTGCAATTTTTATAATTCTCTGAATTACTGTTAAAAATAAATTTACTCATCACAGTCCAATTAACTCATAAAAAAGTTAGCTATAGGCCAGGTATTAAGTGCTGCCTATTTTTARTGTAATGTCTCAAAAATAAAAAAGAAAGGAAAAAAAAAGAAAAGAAAACTGCCTAAATACACACTTGAAACATTTGAATGCTACTCATACTGTTTTAAACAATGAGACTGGAATTAATAATTGGCTTTGTTCATTTTATGAACCAACTCAACTGCAGTAATCACTCTGAAATCAGAAAAAGGTCAATCTCATTTTAATATAAACTTATATATAAATTCATAATTATTATAAGGTATTTAGACTGCAGCCTAGCGCTGCTGTTTTACAACATAACAGGCGAAACATATTTCTAGTTTTACGTTCCTGCTTGAGATAGCAGGAGCTGCAATTTTGGAATATGCAGCATATTCAATTACTTTTGAGTAGCGACTTCAGGTTATTGAACTATTCACTCAGAGCCAGATATTTCTCCAAAGGAAAGCGGGTGAAATTTCGGCAGCAGTCATTGGGAAGAAAACTGGGCATGCAGGAAGCGTAATGATAAACTCCCTCTGCAAATTTGAGAACGGTAAATACAAGACCTCAAAGGAAAATGCAGAAAAAAACAATGTTAGAAAGTGTATGGAAGGTGGAAGTGGGGACAGGCTGAGAGGAATATAGAAACATCCACCAGAGGAGCAAAAATGGAATTAGGAGCTGGAGTTAAAACTGGTGAAGGATATGATGGGTGACAAGAAGAACTTCTTTGGGTCCACTGGCAGCCAAAAAAAAGAGCAAGGTAAACATGGGTCCCTGCTGAATAACACACGAGACCAAGTGACAGAAGACGTAGAAGGTATGACAAGACACAAAAACGCTGGAATATTATTCAATGCCTTCTTTGCCTTGCTTTTTATTGTCAAGGGCTGCTCAGGTCTCCCAGGGTTCCTGAGCCTTGTGGCAGCATCAGGGACTGAAGTAATACCCACAGCAGAGGAAGACTGAATTAGGGACCAGTTGTGCAAACTGGACACACACAAGTCCCAAGGGACCAGATGGGATGCAGCTGAGGAACCTGGCTAATGTCACTGGGACACTGTTCTCTCTCTTCTTTGAAAGGTCATAGCAGTCAAGTAAAGTACCCGATGACAAGACCAGAAAAAGTCAAATGCCATGCCCATCTTCAAGAAGAAGGATCCAAGGAATTACAGGCCTGTCAGCCTAACCTAAATCTCTGGGAAGATTACAGTGCAAATCTTCCTGGAAGTGATTTCCAGGCACATGAGGGGCACTGCCTGGCCAATCTGATTGCCCTCTCTGGGGCGCTAACCGACAGATGAGGGGAGAGCAGAGGCTGTCATTTACCTCAACTTCAGCAAGGTTTTGACATGGTCTACCACAGTATCCTTGTAGCCAAATTGGAGAAGTATGGAGTGGATGAGCGGACTATAAGGTGGGTGAAAAAACTGTCAGGACTACTCAATGTGTAGGGATAGCAATTCAAAGTCCAACTACAGGACATTATTTGTGGTGTTCTCTGGGGGTTAACATTGGAGCCATTACTGTTAACATCTTCATCAACCACCTAGACAATGGGACAGAGTGCACCCTCAGCAGGATCTCAACAGTCTGAAGAAATAGGCTGAAAGCAAATCTCATGAAGATCACCAAAGGCAGATGCAGTTTCCTGCAGTTGAGACAGAATAACCCCATGCAAGAGTACGGTCTAGGTGATGACTGGCTACAAAGCCAATTTCCTGAAAAAGACCTGCAGATCCTGGTGGACAAGTCAGCAGTGAGCTCTTGCAATGATGAAGGCTGAAGGCATATTGGGCTGCACTAGTAAAGCTGAAGCAAGAAGGTCAGAGGAAGTGTAGGATACCCCTTCTCTTGGTACTCATGAGACCACATCTGGCTTGCTGTATCCAGCTTTTGTAACTTCAGTACACTAACAAGCTGAAGCAAGTCTAGCAGAGGGGGCTAGACAGCAAGGAGGCTGAAGCACACGGTATAAAAGGAGAGGCTAAGGAAGTTGGATATGTTCTCTTCTTGGAGAAGAGAAGGTTGTGGGGGTAATCTAAGCATTATCTTCAACCAGCTAGAAGGCAGTTACAGAAAAGCCAGAGGCCAACTCTTCCTGGAGGTGCACAGCAAAAGAATCAGAAGCAAAGGACACAAGTTGCCGCAAGGGAAATTCTGATTAAATATAAGGGAAGAAAAGCCTTCATAGTAAGGGGAGTCAAACAATGGAACAGGTTGCTCAGAGAGGCTGAGGGATAACTAACCCTGGAGACTTTCAAAACTTGACAGGACAAGCCCTGAGCAATCTGATCTACTCCAAAGATGATCCTGTTTTAAGCACAGAATTGGACCAGATGACCTCTAAAGTACATTTCCAGCCTAAATTATTCTATCATTCTAAAATACACAAGGGAAGTTCATCTTGTATGGTTCTGCATTAGTCAATCAGACAGGCCCAGTTGTGCCAATAAAAGAGGATATTGCTTTTCTTTAAACACCAATGAGGCTGCTTCTACAATTGTTCTACTAAACTCAGAATTAGATTCTCTGAGACTGCTTTAGTCAAAATCAGCCTGGTTGGCTTAAACAGTAGGTCTTTGCTAATCCTTTTATTTTGACTGAAATAAACAACAAGGGTTTGCACAAGCAATTCTGCAAGCAGATCTGAATGCGTGACAATTTCTGGCAGGAGGGCAAGACAGGCAGCTGAGATGGTAAGCAGTAATCTCTTCTATAGCACAGCTGGTTGTAATACGCTGACACCCTTCCATATAACCACTGAAACTGTTTAGCCAACCGCATCAGGAAAAAGTGCATCATGGCTACTTCGGCAGACCTTGCATTCAGAGAAGCAACTGTTCTTTGTCAGGTAACACACAGACTCATATTAGTTAGTGCGAGTGAGGTAAGGTGTAAGGACAGAAGGAGCAGGAAAAAAAAAAATCAAGAAAATACAGGAGTTTGTCAGGACAGCCTTCTTCCACTGACTCATCCTTTACTGCTCAGAGAATCCACAGCTGCAGATACTAGTACTGATGTAATTTTTTTTTTTTTATTTAAGAAACAGTACTTAGATCATGGGAGCATCACCTAACTATCAGGTCACTGCTACATTATCTATATAGATCCATCTGTGCAAAATTAGCTCAGTTGTACATCTATGGAAGAACATCTGTAACTAAGCAGGGGCTCAAGGGGAGGAAAGACCAGACAAATTCATGGAAGAAATAACCACTCAGAGTTACTGAATACATAGAAACTATGCCCAGCCCAGGAAAACCCTAATCAGAAAACAGAGATTGAGAAAGTACGGAGCTGAGGCACACTATATACTTTCGTTTTGCTAGGAATCCATTTTTGACCTCCATGGGAGAGAGGACACTGGGCTAGGCAGTATAAGCACTTCTGTTCTAAAGCCTGTCTTGCATGAACTGATAAGCTGCAGAATCATATCTGGAAAACTATAATCTCTATTCACCGTAGCACTTGAAAAGCTTACATTAACTTTTAGACTTCAACCAAGTTTTAAGCTTGCCAGAGGTGGTCCAGTCAACTGTTGAGGTTTTGAGACTTTGTGAACATTTAGAAATGAAATAATTAACAAATGCACAAAAGTTCAGGCTATTTCAGGTTCAGTTTTTGATTTTTGATTTTTTTTGGTGTAAAATTTTCTTCTAGTTCTACTTGGGAGAAAACAAGACCAGCCTATAAAATTGTGAACGTATGATTGTGTCAGATACAAAAGAGTTCTAGTAACACCTGCATCTGGCTTAAGCGAAGCATTAAGGGAACAGGGAGAGAAACAATGAGGCCATGAAATGTTTTTTTCAGTTGTCTCAACCAGTGGAAAATATACGTGTGAGATCCATAGTTCAAGTTGCATTTACTTTATCAGGTGTACACTTATTTCTTCTGCTAGCTTCCAGACCAATTCTTCCACCAGTTCAAAACCTTCTTAACCTTTGTTTCCATCATGTATCTGCTCTCAGCTGCATTTGCAGCATCAAAGAACTATTCTTCAAATCAAATAATGTGTATCAAAAAAGATCAGGACAAAATAAAGAATATTAAAGAAATGCCTTTTTTTTTTTTCCTCCTAGCAAATGTTGGGAATGTCACTAGTAGTCTGTTAGTCCTGCTCAAAGATAGTAGGGGTTCAGATTATGATGTATATGGTTAGCTTTCACATAGACCTCATTGTCCAAATGATAGTTTCTCTACTCTGTCCTTCTGACCTTGCCATCCCTCTCTTTGCATCTTAATATTATTGACTCCACTTCACTTCTACTACGCAAATACCAGTGTACTGTTTCTAGTCTGAAGGTCATTAAGTCTCATTCAGTACTGAGACACTGAATCTCTTCCCTGAATGACAGCAATAATGCCAGTCTCCACCATCCATTTCTCATATTCTGATATAAGCACCTTTGTGCCTTCTCCCATGATACAGCTCATGCTTGAAAGCAGCCTTCTGGAAATATTCATTATCCTCTTCAAATTCTGCCTTGAAATTTTCCATTACTCAGCTGCCTACCAAGAACCTCAAGAGATTAAGCTGCTGGTATACTAATACCATTATCTACCTCACCAAAGAATAATATCTCATGGTTTCTTGGTTTTACAACCATATATTGTATCTTTTCTATATTAACATTGTAAGCATTTTGCACTAGGGACAATCCCTTTGTTCCTTTTGCACCATGCCTAATACAACAGGGCTCTTGTCCACAACCTTAGTTTTTATGTACTGCAATAGTACAAATGAATGCTACCGAATATTTTTAAAAAGCAGCTTTTTGTTATTACAGGTACTAATAAATCTTCTCAACTACTCAGATTCTATTCTCAGTATGCTAAATTTGCAGTTGTCAGAAAAGAAACTTTTTAAAAATGGAAAAACAATTGGAAATTTMATTTAAGACGCTTAACTATCACCGAAGTAAAATAGGGCATATTGACAATTCGGGGGGGGGGGGGGTGTTTGAAAACCATCTTCAAAATTAGAGTGAGCTGAAAAGCTTTGAAGTAAATGTTAAATTAACATATTGACTTCCATTAGATCATTGCAGACCAATTGTCCAGGTACAAATACATCATCTTCTCCAACACATAACATAACTGCCTAATTCTACTGCACCAGCTTCATGATATGAATAATATAATACCCAAGCACTGATTCATAAGACTATAAAACAAGAAGCTGATGTGGACCACAGTTCAACCAGTTTTTATCCCACTGAGACAATGTGATTCATATAACAGACATTTTCTAAATGTCYGAGAAACTATTGCACATGAACTCCCCCATAAAAAAAGGATTAAAGTATGATACAAATCCTTAACTGGCCAGAAGGCCTGACACACAGAGGCAGGATGGGGTCAAACAAGAAGTGCTCTAACACAAAAACTATTTAGTTACAGAGATCTAAACGTAAGTCCTAAAAAGACCATCTTATTTGCACTTAGTGTTGAAATAGTTTATAAAAGATGGATTATTTTGATGCATTATATAAATTATACTGGTATGATATATTGTCATTTCACAGTTTATTTATTAATTCATCTATTTTCTAGCCACAGTGCGTTCTGTTTTTGTGTTTCAGTTTAAATTCTACCTTTCATGGCACAGAATAAAACCAATTTGGCTACCCTACTCCAGCTTTCATAATGTTTCTAGTCTCCTAAGCAGTGTCAGATGTTCAAAATCAACATGTCATCACATTACAATCTAAAAACTGCTCATTACTTTGTTTAACCAGACCTGTCTCACAACAACCATAGTGGTTCGAAGACTATTGGAATGGCTGGATCCCGCACAAAGACACAAAAACCAAGAATATGACACTGAAAACATTTCATTTTTCAAAAGTTTTACACTAATTTTTTTGCTCTTCCATTTCAATAAGAAAGGTTTCATCTATTTGTGCATTTCATCTTGTGGAATACGAGAAAGCACTTCCTGTCATTTTTGAGATAACTACAAATCCTTTCTATCTTCTTCATTAATGCTCTTGAAATGTTCATATTTAATTTTTTCAACATTATTTAACATTAACTGTTGGGACCAGTCACCTGTTTCGTCCTCCTACCCTCAACCTTAAATCAAACTTCTCAGTCTTGAAGATTAGTATGAAACACTAGCATTGCTAGCTTCGAGTAATGATCAGCAGCATTAACATTTATTACAGCTGGGATGAAAACTAACAACCTGAATACCATACCAAAAGGGAATATCACCACTAACATCCTTTATGTAACAAGTGAGCGAATTCTTTTACTACAATTGGTTGTCCTAAAAAGGAAAAGGAAACAAGATAAAAAAGGATGTTTAACAAACAACACTTCTGTATCTATTTTTTAATCTTGAAATTTAGCAAGTAAACATTTTTAAAAATTAAAAATTTCAGTCAGTACTAATCAAAGCATATATTCAGACACTTTGCTTTTGGAATGGTTAATTGTTAAGAATTGAAAACAATCTATTTCAACCACTCCAATTCTTTTATTGTCAATTCTTTTAGTGCTGGTTCTGGTGCCTTTGGTTCTTTGGTCCCCGAATTCTACCTATTCCTTTTTCTTTCTTAGCACCCATGTAGTTCACATAACTTGTTGTCTTCCAAAAGGCTGAATAAGAACTTTGGCATCATCACCTCTCTTTTAGATTTTCAAACTACAGTTTCACAGACAAACGGTTTCTAAAATAAAGAAGTTCAAATTGAGAGCATTTTAAATTCCTCAACTTGTCCCCCCAAAACTACAAGTTAAAAAAATTAAAATGGAAAAAAGCCCCCTTGAAGCACCTAGTAAATTAGCATTCACCTAAAACATGAATGTATGCATGCACATGTATATAAAGTTCTGCACAAGATGAAACTGAAAGTTATTGATTGTAAAAGTGCTATTTCTTAGAGTTAATAAAAATGTTTTGGGTATAGTATAAATCCCACCACTCCTATCCTTTTTTTCATAGTTAGAATAAATATGAACTATAACTACCAGTAGATAAGCTACTGCAAAATAGCAAGTATAAGGGAGAAGTAAAACCAAGATTTATCCAAAGGCATTTCAAATGAGCCACTTTTAAAACTTCTACATACCAGAGAAAAATATCTGTAAGATTTTGCAACAAACTATAGTTGTTTTCTGCCCTTCAAAGTGAATATTATCTTTAAYGAAATCACAATATATCATGTTTTCTCTTCTGCACAAAACATTTTTATATAGCTTATGTAATTTTACATCTTTTATGCTTTCACCAAGCATTCACTGAAATGCTGTCCATTGTCTCTAGTTAAAGTATTTCAAAAGAGCAAGAACAGTAAGTGATAGTCTGTGAAAGAGTTATGCATCTCCCATTAGGGAACATTTCAAGTTACAGTAGACAAAACACATGCATCATAGCATTAAAATGATTTAGATTCAACATAATACTATGCATTTTCTTTACTAAAACAGTTATCTTACAAGTCTAAATCTGCGTAGAGCAAAGAAAGCATTCACAACCACAAGTACGGTATCAGTGTCTATGAATTTAACCTAAGTTATGTAGTTCATTAGATCTCATTTCCAAGCAAATGATAGAGCCCTTGGCTGTGTGAAATTCCGCTCTAATTATTTGGAATCACTCATATTTGCCTATCATCTCAGAGTAAGTTCAAACAATCAGTTTCAATGATACAGAGCCCAGATACATAACACAGACTTGATATTTGGGATATTTATCCTTGATCATCTTATCTGCGAAGTTGTACTGACAAATTATAAGCAATCTTAATATATCTGCTCTAAGAAAAAATAAGGCTGAAAGTGGAAGACTAAAAATACACTTCTGTTATCTATTTTTAATACTGTAAATGCAAGCTAGAATAATTAAATAGGCAGAGGACCTCCAACAAGCTGCTGCATATTCCCAAGTTGGATTTTTAAACTGATTTATTATTTCATTGGCTACTTCATTTATGCTTCTGTCCTCTTCAACTGTAGGTACCGTGACAGAGCATTATGAAATAGCCTTTGTAAGAATGCCACATAAAGTTTACCAACTATATTAAGTAGATTCTATCTGCTCTCACATTTGCTGACTGATTTCCCCACAAAAGATACACAAAGTATTACTAAATTATTGAATTAATCTGGATTTTCCTTAACCCCCTATTGTAAGATTGACTCACCTGAAGTACAGAGATTTGTACGGCTTTCAAATTACTCCGTCTTTAACATAAAAAAGGGGTCATTAAAAAAAAACAACCTCCCTAAACACCTTAAGTGATTTGTAGAAATAGGTACTTTGCTTAACTCTGATTTGTGTTTCAAAAGCTGTAATTTTAAGGTTTTGCTTTTCAAGCAAAGAAATGTGCAAACCAGCCCTTTTCTCCAGGAAAAGAGCTTAGTAAATGGCAGTGAAAAATGAGATAAAGTAGAGAGGATCCTCAGACTGACCATGACAATGACTGGCAACCAAGCAATGGAAGTATTTGACTCAAAGGACAGACTGAAAAGCAGAATCATGCCTATTATTTTTATGTTTATAGAAATAAAACTTAACAGGCAAGTTTTCAAAACAGACAATCACGAGCAACTTCTGACAAAGAATGTCAATGATTACTAAAAATGAAAATATCAGTCATATGGAGGTGTGTTCTATTTAGATGAAATGATATTCAAATGTAGTTAGTTCTTGGAAAACATCTTCCTCCTACACACATTCTTAAAGCTGACTTTTTCATTATGGAAATGATTACTACTATTACACCACTTCCATATTTCTACATTGCCACCCAAGTGATTGATGTAATTTACTTCAATCAGACAGGCACAGATGAGCTGCACTGCAGATAGTTTATGTCCCAATGTCCCACTTCTGCAGTAGCACAGATCAGTTTGCGGTTATTTTGTATTTGCAAAATAGGCAGTAATATCCTTACTCTTATTGTACTTTATGAATAGCTGCAGGTTAAAAAAATTAATAGGATCTTTTATGCAAAACAAATGTTCAAATTTTTACAATTCATCTGTCAAATTTCATATTTATTCCAAAAATATGTCATTATACTCAGTTAAAGTTGGCTTCTCAGTGGCTTGCATCCTTCCAAGATATTACATTTACCTATAGTTAGATTTACTAAATATCAGGAAATTACCAGGAAGTAAAAATGAAAGCAGCAACACTTCTGCAAATTGAAAACTTTAATGTGCACATCACATCAACTTCATCTCAACTCTTCTCCAGAAATAACTTCAGTTTTGGTGGACATCACGATATTCTGTTTTGCAGATGAGAGGGACAGTAAAGAGTATGCAGCAGAGGAAACTGCCAGACCATACTTCCAATAAAAGTAAAAAGCCATGTTTGGTCATGTAGAGTCAGCCAAGCCAGACTCTACATTTGGCCTGTCTCTGATAGCCACATTATCTAATCTACCAAAAATATATCATTAGTACCACACCCTGCAATCTATCGATCTGTGTGATAGAAGATTCCCTGTAAAATACTATTTTTATATACCTTTTCATGAACCTGTAATCAGAGAATGATGCTATAAGAATATCAGAAATTCTTATTATAATAACAGGCATTCATTTACCTCTGTGGGAACAACCCACATAATCACCCAGAGAAATGACAGGTCCATGACTTCACTTATGGACTTCTACTAAAGCTAAGCACTTATTGATGCATTTATGTAAACTCCTAATAGTAACAGTGTCCCTGCCAGAATTATATGTCCATATGGATATAAATGAGAGAACAGAATTCCATTTCACGCAGAAGAGGCTGTGCCACTTGGTTAGTTTTTCTTCACATCTCCTTGTTTAGACCTTTTGGGATGAACTCCAGCTGTATTTGTTCAGCCAATGCAGAATCTTACCTCTGTCTGTGGTCTACTTCAAAGAATGATGAAAACCCTGCAGCAAGTAAATTACTTCCACTACCAAAATAAACAGACAAAAACAAAAAAAGCCCCCAAATCTTTTCCTGCATCTCTAAACAAAGCAAATCTCTTCACATTTCTTTCAAAAAGCAACCTTCTAGTCAAGATCATTCCACATATTCTTGACATCAGTAGAAACATGCCTTGCCACCTTCGACACTGGCTGCACACGGAAGACTGCTGAAAGCAGTCCTGTTTAGTGTTTGGTCATTAATTATGTTCAAAAACTGGAATAAACAGCCCAGTGCTACCCAGTCACTGATGTCATGCTACATGCTACAGCACACCAATGCTCAATTCAGACCAACAGTCCTTCAATCATGTACATGAAGTATCACTCAGAAATACACTAAAAATCTTAAAATGCTCCTTAGCATTCCCTAAATCTCTGTTCAGTTTGGTGATACACTTTGAGGATTAATTACTGAAACAGTTTGATCCCTAAATGTACACCCCCCCCTCCCACACCAAAATCAGAACTGGGTACAATACTAATCACATCTTTCAGTTTCTTTTCCCTCTCCTGTTTCCCCATCCCTTCGGCCAAAAGTCACTGAATCCTGTGAATCCCTTGCTCCCTAAATAAGCATATTCAACATAATCCCATTTTCAGTAAGAAATGGCAACTTTTAAGATAACTTCAGAACACATGTTGCTTTTGTACCATGTAAAAAACCTGCCATTAAACAGGCAAGTCCATCTTAATCTTAACCATAGTAGTAGTATCACTCCACTACCGTTCTACACTTTTTGGGAAAGATAATGCTACTTCTTTCTGATCAGTCAGGCTGGCTTGCTGGTGTGATAGCCTCAGACAAACTCCCTTTGGCACCAACCCAGTAAACTGCACACTTATCTTACAATCTTAGGCTTGGTTGAGCAGGATTACAGCTGAAGTTCTGAACTGAGCCTGCTATCATCAATAAAAGAATATGAAAGTGAGCTTACTAACAACACTGGTAGCAAACAGAATAYGGGAGAAATCACAGACCTTTCTTTAAAAGAATAAATCACAACTCATTCATGTAATGAAACTCGTGAAATAAAGGTTTTGTCGGAGGCAATAAACTGAAGTCCTATGACATCAGGGAACAAGGAAAAAGATAACAAATTAGAACAAAATGTTATTCTAGTCTTATGCTGTTTTTCTAAAAAAACTGTGTTTTTAGGAAACTCAACAAATTTTCCATTGACCAGATCTACCTCACTAGCTGTCATTTTGTTGGTCGACTCTGAAAGTACCACTTCCTTTTTCTATGTCGAGGGGAGGGGGAAAGAGAGAACAAACAAACCCGATTTAGAGTCACATACACATATAACATTTCTTTATGTTATACCAGTGCTTGCGTCTACAACATGGAAGTTCACTTCACTCTGACTCTGAGAATTTCAAAAAGAAAATAGTTTTCAATAGTTTCAAATAGTTTTCACTGCCTTTCATATTTCATCCAACTGTCAAGATCAAGAAAGTCTGAAAAACAGATTTTTATGTGATAGATGGCTCCTGGATGAGAAGGTGAGCCAGTGGCCATCTACACAAACCTCTTAGAACATACACCACATGACATATCTGAAACAGATGAAAATCTAACAGTTATTTTATTCTGCCCATCAGAAAGATTTCTTCAACTGAGAAACATTCCTTTCACAGGTTTTTTTTTTTTTTTTTTTTTTTTTTGGTACCACACACATTTTCCTGTTTGTTTTTATAAAGAGAAAATATAGAGAGAATTGCTGTGACCAACACTGGTTCCACCAACTATAACTACCTCTTATCAAGAAGTAGAAAAGAACATAAAATGTTGTCTTTGAGGACATTAAAGCACACCAAACTAAATTTAGGTTTGGGATGAGAAAGGTATGGTAAAAACAAAGATTACAATAAAGGAAAAAGTAGGGAGTAGAGTCATCTCATCAGGAACAGAAAAAATACTCTTGCCTAGAGACATTACATAAGTATTGCCGGGAATTTGAGAAAAATCAGAAAATCCAGTTGCAACGTGCTACACTCCATAATCTAATTCAGGGCAAATCTTCTATAGAATGTTCAAGGAATTCATTTGTGTCTTGACTCATTTGAGAATGGAGAAGTGTCAGGAGCTCACAGCAGAAGCCTGTTAGATCCCCCCATCAGCCTTCAATGCTATTTGGACCTTTGATATTTCCAAGACGATGCAAGCGTTTCTTAATTCAGAGGGGCTTCTTTTTTTTTTTTTTTCTCCTTATGACCAACGAGCAAGGACAACAATACTTGCTTTCTACGCTGCATGTATTATTATTTTTGTACTGCTTTACTTCCTTCAATCTATTTCTCACTTCAAGATTGAAGGCAGAGAAGTTTTTTTTAGGGTCACATACTATGCCCTGGAGGACCTACTATTCTGTTCAATAGACAACACCCAGAAGGACACTTGGCATTTGCAAATGCTTAGCATGAGGCCTTCTGCTCACCCACTGTAGTTAAAAACCTAGCTGGGCATAACCTCCTTATGAACAACTTAAATAACAAAATTCACTTACTCTGTTTCTGCCTCTAAGAGGAAATCTTGGAAAAGCAGTGAGAAAGCTTTCACTATTATGGGTCCAATCCTATAAGGACCAACTGCGTGTATTAGGGCCAACACATTTGTGTTAAAATCATTTGTTAATTCACTCATCGTCAGTAAATTTAACCTACAAGCCATGTGTTGCCTTACTCATTGCCAAACTGTTGGCAATTGGTGCATGAGTCCAGTGTCAAACTTCAGGAAATTTCAATCGAACACCAGTAGCTACCAGCTACTTTTCAGACAGAATTATTATAGCAAACAGCATTTGGTCTTCAAATTACTCCTCCACGTGGACAGCAGTCAATCCTATCTTAAGTTTCTTCTTTTTTTTGATTTTTGTGTAAAATGAAGGCTGAATTGGAAACCAAAGTTTATATTCAAAGGATAAGAATAAAAATACGTACATTCACTTTGATTTTATGATTAGACAACTCTTTCAAAAGTCATATATCTTTGAAGTGAGCTTTTATACAACAAAAAAATCAATGGAAATTACTGGCTAAGTCCATACAACTCACATCTGCCACATTTTAATTCTGAAGCACAGTTTTTTTACTCTTAGATTTTCTTTGCAATACTTACAAAGGTTATATACAAAGCTATGCTGTACCTCTGTACAYTTAATTTTCATTACAATGTTTCCTTTTGCTCCGATAGTGCGTGAAGTTTTGGTATTGCCTACATAAATGATGACATAATCATTTGCTATCTTTGTACACAATCATTACAACTGAATGAGTTTGTTATCAGCACAAACTACATGCATATAATTATAAATTGCCTGTCATTTCTGATTTWAAAAAAATCAATTTCAAATAAAAAAGCAGACAGCTCCATCTGAAAGAATATATCAACAGACGCTTGAACTACACTGTTACGTTCTGTACTTTTATAAACTTGCCCTTAAAAGCTTCTCTAGACTTAAAGCCTCATAACACTGACATTATGCATGGGTGTCAACTGCCAAAACTTAGGTATCAAGTGCATTTTAGACACTGATATGCATCTACAACTCCTGCATGGAGACAAGCTAGAACCAGCAGCAGACTGATGTCCTTGGGGAGCCCCAGCTGGACACTGGGGCAGGGGACTCCTGTGTTTAGGGAGCTGATTCCCACCTGCTGCCTTCTGCATGCGGGAATAGCCTTTCAGGATCTGTCTGAAGAGAAGGGTTGGCTTCGGCTTCAAGCTATGACAGCTTGGAAATACTTGCGTCCTGATGCTACTGTGTGGCTCCTTTCTTGACAGTTAAGGAGAATATCCAGCATCTGGATATCTGGGGGACTTCAGAATTGTCCTACCAGTTCGCAAGAGTACACTGAGAGAGGCTGGATTACCGGCTGGCCTGTTTTTGAACGTGGGTGTGACAGAGCTCTACAGCTCTTCCAAAAAGTGTGCAGTAAAAAGTGTGCAGAAAAGATCAGCTTTCTGATTAAAGCTCCCAATTAAAATTGCTGTCCTTTGCTAACCTTTCTAAGAGGACGACAACTCCTCCCATGTTTATTGTTACACTGAGGCTTGTACTGCAGTAAGAAAAAGAAGTGGGGAAAAAAACCATTGTACACTGCGAGTCAAAGTTACTAAGAAAATTTTTCATCTGACTTAGCTGATATCCATCTAATACCTCACTCATTCATGAATGTCAGTAGAAGCTACCTGACAGAGGTTTTCTTTTCCCTTCTGTTTAGCAGACATGCAAATTTACTTTAATCTTAGCTGTACTTGAGATTGAGGCATCTGAGAGAGGCTTGTGAAGCGAGATTGTAAAGTTCTGCAGAGCATGGTGAAAATTCCACATATGAGATGTTCAAAGCTATGAACACTTTCAAGATTTTTAATTGGTTATCCTTCACCTACTTTCTACAAGACCCACTTTATTCCAGCTCTGCTGAGAGAAATATTACCTGCAGATCCCTTCCAAGAAGACAGAGAGCCAAGACAGCTATTTTCCAAAGCACCTTCCCCAGCAAAGAGGGAGGGAAAAAGTGACATAATGACAGAAGAGGAAAACTGCGTTTAGCTTATCTTCATGGTAAGTGAAAACCTTTGCACAAAAGCATCATAGAAATTCATTTGAAACAGTCAACAAAGCAGATGTTAAATTGAGCAAGATGCAATAACTGCTGTAGTAATGCCAAAAAAAAAAAAAAAAAAAAAAACTTAGAATACTGAAATTTTCAAGAATGACATCCACATGAATGTTTAGAAGGAGACTGAACCCCTCCATTTTCTGCTTCTTACAATACAGGTGAACTAGGGATTCAGGCTGAGGGATTTTACAAACATGTCAGTTACAATGCTTCAAAACAACCATGAGTTTAGCAAGCCAATAAACATTAACACATTGCTTCGTTTCATGCTGAAACATAAAAATGGGACAAAGAAGTATATTTGAATCATGATGACAGTATGTACTAATAACAGAATAACATAAGAACACTATAAAATATTAATGGGATGTCCTTATAAGTACTTGAATGAAAAATGAATACAACCAAAAGGACTTCAGAAGCTTGTTAAAAAAAAACAAAACAAACAAACAAAACAAACAAAAAAACACCCATGTGCCTGAAACACTGGAAGATATACCCAAATCTGTTTCACTCGGTTTGCCTGGCATGAATAACCAAATAAGTATGTTCTGCTTCTATGTAATTTACTAGATCAAAATTTTGTTTTGCATTGTTCATCCCCTTTTTTGGTTTTCCACTTTATCACATATTAGAAATGACTCACCAGTAATTTACTTTGTTTTTAGTCTCCTTTTTATTACAAAGACTTTGGAGGACAGTCAACAGATGCAGTGAACAGAGAGCAGCTTAATTTACTGTGTCACTTGAAAGAATTTGAAAACAAAGGAGACATCAAAAGATGCAATCGGCCAAGTCATCAAAATCTGCCAGCACTCCATACACTGAAGGACTGGATCTTACAAAAAGCAGCTAGTTTCACAACCTTGCATACGGGGGAACCATATTGCTAGCAGTTTTTCCATCCTATGACAAAGATCACTAAAGAGAGGAGTGTGCAGTAGCTACTGCACTTTATACATGTCTCTCTTAGAAAACCCAGGTTTTTAACAAGATTCCATAAGACAGCTGTTATTTTCTGTCCTATTTCATCTTTTTGGATTCGATACATTCCTTCTTTTACACTTTAATTCCCCCCCCCCCAAAGCCTTAAAATTGCATTTCAGATATTCCTTTCTAACACTAAAATGAGTAAACTAATATTTCTAGGGACATCACAATTTCATCCCACCGTAGTGTTTGGGTCCTTGTAAAGAGCTCAGATACACCGTACAAAGCTGGAATTTTCAGAAATACTCAGTTTCAACCTACATGTTCCCACTGAAGAGATTTCTAGTGCTTTCCTACTCTCACATATTGGAAAATTTGAAGTAAATCTCCCAAATAATCAGATTTAGAAATAAACATACCCATTTATTCCGACTTTACGAACCATTAGGAAGAAGACTCATGTTTTAAACTATTGCTGCTCAGCCACAAAAGCCAAGGCCCCAAGTTGTCTTCCCCAAACTATCGCTTCAAGAAAAACATCATGGATCATGAAGTCTGAGACAAAAAAGGGGCAATCCTTTCCATGATTGCAATGGGAGCAAGAGCAGATTAGCACTGCACTCTGCCAAAAGTTCCAACATCAGAAAATTTTAATATACTCTAGTATCACTTGAAAAACCTAAACTCACAAGCCCCAAACTGTATGAAAGTAGACAAAAAATAAAAATCTTAAGCTTTCATCTGTGCCCAGAGATTGGTTTTGTAGAAGATGTAGAATAGCCTTTTCCCATGTATACCCAAGAGGGGGCTTTACTACATGCAGTGATGGTGCCTGATACTTTAATCAGAGCCAGCTTACTGCCATAAGCAAAATTTAATTTTTCTAGCCAGTGGAGGAGGGGCCAGGATTGTACAGACACCGTGCAGCTTCTACCATGGGAAACGGTAAAAGGGAAAAGAAGAAACATGCAGACCTGACGTAAGGAGGAAGACACAGAGCTAGGATGCAGAACGAGGAGGAGGTTCCCGTCAGACTCAGGTTTGCTGCTTCTTTATCTTAGAAGCAGAAACATGGGAATAGTGGCAGCATTGCTGGGAACGGCCGACTCTGACCCCGTGCAGTAAGAACTGCCTTCTGCCCCCTGTGGCAGCAGCAGCAAGCCTGATTCTCCAGGCCTCTGGCACATGCAGAAGAGGGATGATAGCTGTTTTGCTATCCAGAGCAACCTACTGCCCCAAGAGACTTCCTGCTTTGCCTGTGGCCAAAAAAAGCCTCGATTTTAATAAAAACTGCAAAAAAAAGTTTTGGAACATGAGGAAGTTCAAATGGCTATGTTTTTATTTAATAAGTACAACAGCAATATCATAATGTGCTTTTAAAAACCAGCCTTTTCAAATAATTACATACCATCTACATATGCTGAATGCCTATATTTTTTCAAAGATAATCAGAATGCGTCCCATATACATTACAGGATAATTCGGTGCAAGGCTACCACTTCAAATCAGTTCTCTCTCTCTCCAATATTTACTAATTACAAGTATTTTTCTTTTGATTAAGTAGCTGGTTGGTTTTCATTAGCAGCCAGTCTCTTCAACATGATCAAAACCAAAAACGCTATACTGAACAGAAATCTTGTAACTAATCACCTGGTAGGGTGACCATGACTATTTCCAGACGCTTCCTCTGCCTCTGTAAGCCAGTGACGAATTGCAGTTATTAACAGGTCAGTGAATAAATTAATTCCAGGGCACTGGAAATTATGTTCATGAAATGAAAAGCGGCCTTGCTGACATTGCATCACTATTTCTAGACAGTGCGTTTGAACACCAAATAAATCTCACAACTTGGATGAGCGCCAAAAACTAGTGACCTAGTTTCATTAGGGTGGGAAAGCAATAGCAATTGGTCCTATGAGAGCAGATTACCAAAATAACTTTACAGAGATGAAAACATTCCATACAGAATTTTCTTTAAATCATATATTTTCTATTCTAACAGTTCAATGAAAACCCCCTCTCTYAAAAAAAAAGCGCCAGTCTTTCTGAGATCCTGTAGATTTTGAAGTTAAAACACACTTACATTTCTCACACTGACATTCCTATAGAGCACTCCCATTAGAGAGAATAAATATTATCTTCTATCTCATTATCTCTTTCCATCTCATTCATAATACCTTAATACTGTTTTAAATCAAAAAAGCTTTTGCATTTTCAGTGAAAAAATGTAACACTTCATGCTTAAACAAAGAGTTTTTACTAATAAAAGTAAGTCTATTTCTAAATATTCAGCACACAGTAATCTGCTCTGTAATCTTCCTTGATTAAAAATTCCTTGGCTTCTCTTCAAAAAACACACTGAGTATGGACGAGCTCCACAGCTGTCAACATAATTTTGAGGAACTTACTAAGCATTGTTGCATCTATACTCGATCCCATTTATATACTCCCAGCAGGTACTCCAGAACCCCATCCCCACTCCTTCATCCCCAGAAACATCTATATTGAGATACGGACATACTGATGAATCTTAACAACAATACAAGGCAGAAGACATTTCATTCTCTATTTTTATTTCATCTTTCTGAAACCCATTGCTTTCTGCAAATTGCTTTCCATTCACAAAGCAGGTAAAGTACAGAAGGTAAATTGAAATACTGTATAAAGACTGTCCTTCCACAGCTAAAAATCCCACAACATTCTTTTATGAACCAAACTGAAATATGACATAAGTAATGAAAGGCATTAATTTCCAAGAAGGAACATGTGCAGCACAACCCAGCAAACCCTGTTTATTCAAAATGTCCTCATTTATATGTGTCAATGGCTAAACTGCAACTCTTAACTGTGTACTATGCACAGTAAGGGTCGTCTGTGTAAAGACTTGTACAACAGGTCTAAAACTGAGAAGACAAACATACTGTTCATTTGACCTCCACAAAATTCTGGGTTCTCTTCCTTGAATGCACTATTTCTGAATTCATTACTACTAGATCAAATCCTAAAGGTTAATCAGAGTTTTCATAGCGCTTACCAAGGCATACTCCAATGTCAAGGAAGTTTTTAATCAAACAATGGCATCAGGATTTGTACACAAGTTTCAGAAGGACATACTCATCACAAACTTGAAAAAAAATCCATAATGATTTTCTTCTTAATAAATCATTTTTTAAGAAAATCAACAGGGAAGTTGTAGCATTCTGTTTCTGTTTCCTTATCTATCAAGAGTTATTGAGACCTCAGGTTTGTATTTCAAACCTGACTTGTTCCTCTGTCAGTAACTTCCTGAGCAACGTGTACGTCTTCATTCCTTTCCTCCCTTCTGTCCCTGCCTAGAAAGCTGTAAGGTTCGTACAATCTCTCTGTACAGACTGGAGGGTTCTTGCAGTCTCCATCCCAAATGTACGCACACACTGTGGCAGCACCACAGCTAGATTCTGTCAAACTGTGGATTAGAAAAATAGTTACAATAACAATAAAAAATGAAAGTGAGGGGAGGTGCAGAAGCTCAGTCACTTGACAACAACTTACAGAGTGGCCTATGAGGCACTTGATTCCTATGTCTGAATGTTGCTTTCCTCACCTGCAAGAATCATGCAGGCCTTCTGCATAAACATTTTATCTCAGCTTCTGCAACTGAAAAACATACGTAGTCATTGTTTCTGAAGAGCTCCTGAAAATCATTAGATACATAATATGATCAGCTATATACTTTGGGGCCAGATGTCTTATCTTTCTCACCTCATATTATACTGGGTCTATCACTATGCAGATTAACAAGTTTCTTAACACTACAAGGAATGTTACACCATCTTCTTTAAGCATCTTATTTAGTAACAAATCAAAGAACTAAAATATGGAGTTCACAGCTCCTGTGCAATCAATGAAGAGAAATAGGTGTTGTGCAGCAACTAAGATACCCAAAACAGCCTATGTGGTGCGAGTAATCTTCTTAACTCCTCTCTTTATTCTCCCCGTCTTCCCCTCCTCTGGTATTGTTTTCATACACACAGAACTGATAGTTGGTAATAAGACGTTTCTGCTGGATTCTGTCAGTAAAAGATAAACTGTATTACTTTGCCAGGAAGATAGCATAAGTGAAGTTACAGGCCATTACTGAGACAACCCTTAAACTCTGAAAACCATCTGAAGCAGCAACTTCAAGTAGGAACCTGGAAAAGATAATCCGACAAGAAGGTACAGAACCTTAAACATAAAATGTACTGACCATGGAAATAGTTGAGCCTAGAACTTGGAAGCTCAGGATTTTTGCTTTGGTCCCTATCCCATTCTAAAAGGTGAGACAAGTCACTAGATACTTAGTTTAATTTGCCTACTATTTATTTTCAAAACATAACTCTTCACTAAGTCAATTTAAAAAAAATAAATGGCTTTATGCAATTGTATCTTCTCCATACAGCAATTTTTTATTTTCATCCATGCCCACACCTTTCTCCAGAAACATCACTTATTATTACCTAGTCTTCCTTTAATTTTCATGTCAGCTTAAAAATGAGAAATTGAAAGAAAATAATATAGAAATTGCACACTGACCTGTGCATTTGGAAATTTTTATAGTTGATTTAAAGTGGACAATAGCCCTCAAGAGAGAAGAATGGTGGTTTCAGGACACATTCAGAGGTGGAAAAGGTGGTCTTTTACAAAGTACTCAACTATCTGGCTTCTTACAACTCTTTAAATAAATTCCAAACTTTGCCCAAGGGGAAAAACATTTCGTCAAAGGCATTTGTGGACTTTGCTGAATCTTTATGACTAGATCTTTATGACTGACCAAAAAAGCTCATTTACCAAGACAATAAATAAAGATCATTGTAAATTTTAACTGGCTTTGGAACAGTAAAGGGATCTTTAACTTGCAGTATTTTAAATTGTTTCTCTCCATTTATTTTATTCTCTCCATCTTCCTTTCACTATAGTACCCCAAATAAATCTATCCCATTTTGCACCTACGCTATGAAACCTACTGTGAATTCCATTCATGATGTTGTGCTCTGCCTAAACTGAAGTTTCTATTCAGTGCCATACTGTTCTATATATGGTCGTAAAATTGAATTGCAAATGCAAAGTTTGGGTTTGCTTTCTTTTCAAAGCTTCACTCTTCAGTTACCAATGTCACAGAAATGGTCTGAAAAAGATACGAGTGTGATAGTACAACCCACGCTCACTTAGACAGAACTTGAATGGGGCTTAAATCTGCATGATTTAAGCAGGAGGGAAGAAATCAAACCTTCTGTCACTTTTATTCATATTTCTGACTGTCATTCAAAAATGAGCAATCCATCAATCTCACAATACAATTTTAAAACTGCTGAAACCAAATATACTAATATATCTATAAAAATGAGGAAAACAACTGATAACTGTATCTCTACCTACCTCCAATTGTTTGGATACTGGCTCAGGTTGCAAGAATGAAATTCTAATCTTAAATTTTAATAAAAACAGCAGAACTCAGAACTTCAATCTCGACATAAAGCACAATGTTGCTGGTGTCCCCAAGACATGAGAAAGCTTTAAAGACGACTTAATCATTGATCGTAGCTAATGTTTGTTTTCTCCATATCTAAATCACATTATTCTCCTGCTTCAGGCCTTCCATACTTCGCCTTCCAGGGCCATGAAGATTCCCTTTCTCTTCTCTCACTCTAATGCCCAACTTGGCTTCTGGGGGTTTCTTTTGTTCTTGTTTTATTTCCTCYTTTCTCTGCAGCATCAAAGGACTAACTTTAATTAGGTACAATGGGAGGGGAGGGCAGTATTGTTCCTTGTGATTTTAAAATTTTTCAAATATCTGATTGTTAATTCTGGTCTGTAAACAAGACAATCTCCAAATGTAGGTCAGGAAGAAATCTGTGCTAGCAGAAACTACAGGAATGTCAAAAAGGGTCAATTTCCTTACACCGACCTTGAAATTTCAAATAACAAATTCTATACAATTGCAATCACTTGCGACATTGATGACAGCCTTGATATTTCCTTTTCCAGGAGGATGTATGAGTTGGTTTTTTTGGTGTGTGTGTGTGTTTAAGCTATAAATCTTACATTTCTTAGATGGTTTTGGAAAGCATTCTGCAGCCAGGATGCAAAGGGAGAAAGCACAGATTATTCTGTGGATTCCTCCGAAACAGATAAATAGTGTATGTTTGATGTGAATATGCGGAACAGTTCTGATGACATGGAGTTCTCCAATCTTGTGTTCCTGCAGCACATTACCACTACTTGCAAACTATTCTGTTTACAAATATAGACTGTAAATACAATTTGAAAAATATTAGTTTTATGTATTGAGCATTTGCAGAATAAGTATTGCATGACATTTTAAAATTCTGCCTCAACATCATCACCATTAGAACTGATCATAAAGCCAGGGAGAAAATGAGTCATTTGATGAAAATCAGCTTATTTTTACTTAAGAAAAGAAGAAAACATAAGAACTACAATTCTCTCTAACTTACAGAAGCAGAACTAATTCACCTCCCTCCAATAACATTCTACATATTTTGTTTAATTACTTTGAGAAAAGAGTGGATGTTCAAACATCTGTTTTCTATATTATTAGCGATTTTTTACTTGAGGCCATTTATTTAACACGATGCGTAAAATAAACATTACAAAATATTAAAATGCAAATAAAGCTATCGAGACTTCAGATGATTAAAGAAAAAGCAGATAAATGTTCACAGAGTAGTTTAGTTTTTTTACTATATGAAATGATAATAGGACTGCAAATGCTCAGCAGACACTTTTAGACCTCAGTAAAATAATTTTTAAAGTCTTTCATACTAGTTTAAAAAAAAAGTAGTATATCTTCTTGGTTGTTCCCCAGCATATCAATTTTTAAGAACAGCATCAATGAAATTCTGAAGATGTCCATTCAGTAGCTTATTTTAACTTGTCTTCTACCAACATCTGTTAATTTGAGGGGTTTACAATACTAAAATCTGACATAAGATTGGGATAGGGAAGCAAGGGAAGTAAAAGAAGTTACAAGGGAGTTTATGGATCAGCTGAAGAGAAAAAGCGATACCCTCTTAAAGCTGACCATTTCATTTTTTTTTTTTTCCTTCTTCCTCCCATCAGTTGCTTAGTTGTTCAGGACTAAGAGTGAAACTTTAAAAGGGAAAGAGGACTCAATGGGTACTTCTATGTAATGAGACAGATTTTTTTTATATATATAAAAGAATTGGAGAGTAAGAGTTTATGGAAAAAAGCACAGGAGAAGACAAGACTGAGGGCAGTGAGAGCAGAAATGCAGGTGGGATGGAAGGGTGTAGAGGCAAGAGGTAAAGTTATAGGAAACAAGCAGATTTTTCTTTCTAAATATCTATGTAATCATATACTATCAAGTAGCACCTACAGTTAAAAAAAAAAAAAAGTAAATTTTCTAAGTCCTATTTCAGATACTACCATGAATGGTGACACTAATTTTTCAATATTTGTCAAATGCAATTATTCCTATTACGTTTGAAACTACAGTATATAAAGCTAACTATTGTAATGTGTGTGAGATTTCAACTTGAAACATCTGACATTTTATTTAACCTTTACACTTGGTTGAATTGCACAACTCCTGCTGTTAGCAAGATCACATTCTTCTGCATGAGTTTGTCACATCTGGAAATACCCTTGACATCTTTCTCATATCAAATAGGATTATTTTTTTTAAATTTTAAAATAAATCCTCCAATAGCGACCTTCATTCTGTTTTTAAAAGTGAAAAATAATAATATAGGAGATAATAAATATTCACAGTGATTACCTAAACCCAACTTTCATGCTTACTCTCATTTTATTTCCATGCAAAGAAAACTGATTTTTCAGTATTTTCCCTCCATCACCTTTTATAATCCACAAATACCGTAACTTCCCCAAACACATTTTAAAATTCAGAAAAGTCAAAACAGTACTGTTACCAAAGTGGAAAGAGAAAGAGAACACAAATGCTTAATTAAATCTCTCTCTTGCTATATATCTTGAAGACAAGAAAAAGTCCAGCATACTACATAACATAGCTTCAGTTTCACATCTGAATAAAGATGTCCAAAGTAATTTTAAGACACAGAAAGAAGATATAGTTGATTCACATTAACAAAGTTTTGGGGGTTTGGGTTTTTTTTTTTGTTTTTTAAGGCTTCTGGGTATAATATGCTTTTAAATTGAAAATTGACAAGGAAAAACATACTCCTGGGGATTATGTGCTGGATTTTTATTTTATTTTTAAAGATATCGAGTTACTCTTCAAGGTTTTGTAGAGACAGCTCTGTAATGAAGCAATATTTTTATTGGGGAGAATGATGACAATTTATTTTGATGACTTGAATGAAGTCCTGCAAATTAAAATGTCTTCAAAAACAAAATAAAAAAGAGGTGTGAAAGTTGCAAGTATAAAGGGGTTAGCTACAGTTTTAACCCAGCTGGGTCAAATTATCTGCTGATATTAATCTATTAATTTCAACTGAGTTTTCCATTATTTTGTTTTATCCTTTTATGTGGAAACATAATTGTGGATGAATACCAATAGCTTAGCTCTATACATAAAATTCCCACCAAAAGCATTTGCATAAAACAAAAAATAAGGTTTTTTTCATATATACCTGTCTTCCCCACTTCCTACTGGCACAGGACATTTCTCCTTGTCCAACCAATTGTGCCCCATTCTATTAACAGAGCAAGAAAGTGCAAGTATGCTGTTGGCAGCATTTTTATCTCCTCAGAGCACATCTATTATTGAGTGGTATCCAAATAAGATACTAAGTAAATAAAAGCAGATATGCCAGCAAGGCATCCTCTCTCTATTGCAGGCCCAGTATGACACTCACAGTGATAGGCTGGAGATAAACAACAGAAATAAATTATGAATGGAGGTAACTTTAAAAAGTCACAAAGTGGAAAAAGGAAGGACAATATCTGCTCTAAGAGACAATTTCCAGCCAAGAAGAAACTCGTCACTGTGAAACACTTCCTGTGCAAGTTGAGAGACAGCAGAAACAACATACAGTAATATAAGAGGTTTGCTTTCTTTTTACTCCAGTTTGGGAAATAACAGTGGGAAGAAAAAGAACATGATTTTTGTGCAAGAGAGACTCTTCTTACATGAAGTTGAGTTCTGTACAGACTACATTGCCAGACAGAAAATAAGTCTGAATTCATTGCTCACACAGACTCACTGCTTCCAGTGAGACGAGTCTCCTGACTGAAACATTTTCCCTATCTGCAACATCTATAATACGTCCCTCTGGTGTGGATTCCTTCATGTCCAGTAACGGGTGAGTTTATGCTGAAACACTTCCTCTGTGAGAACAATAAAGGTTATTCCCTTTATCTGGCCACCTACTTTTGATACAATTCCAGGAACTCCCTACTTTTGAGAGCACTGCCCTGTAGTCAAATTGACCAAAACTGCCCGACAAACCCAAAGTTCACGGGGAAAAGTGTGGAAGAAAACAGACAAATGAACAGTCTGGCATATATACTTGTGGTGGCATAAGACCACTTGTACAATGAATAGCAATTGGAGGACTTTCTAACGAAAACAGAAAATGTTAACGTTCACTGGGAGGTAGTCACCCCAGCACCAAGTTACCAAGCCCTGTTGTTCTCTTTGTTACACACTGCTGCTCATTCACGAAATGTTGACTTCCTTTCTGGACAGTGGGACGCATTGAACAGGAAAAATGGAGAGCCTTTCTACTTTCTCTAGCTCACAGTTTGCCAGTTGAGGCTTTTTCCATGGTGGAAAGAGAACAGGATTTAAACTTCCAAGAGCAAGAGATTCAGTCCTCCTCTCTCACATCCTGAGCAGCTGGTCTATGCATGAAGCTATTGTATAAAAGGAAGCACTGCTCTCATTCCCACTTACTTTTTCTCTGCTGTCCACCATGAATTTTCTGAGGAGACTCAACCTGTTAGCACAGACGAAGCATACTCTACAAATCCCTCCTTGGTTGAGACCCTCAGCAGACTTCGATAGAGAAACTCTTCATTTCCAAATATTAGTCAGGATTTAATTAATTGCTGCTCAACCTCAGCTTTCAACAGGCTATAGTACTTTTGGGCATAATCAGAAGCAAAATTTCTTGCACCTGGGAACTTTATATTAAAACAGGTTTGTCACTAGACAGCATCTAGTTGAGTCTTCTCATGATCACATTTCAAAATAGGATGGCATGCAACACTTCACACAGTAAGGTCCAAAATGTCACAGCTGATCTGCCCTGAACATGTAATACCTCACTATTCAATTCTAATAACATTCTTTTAGTGTAGCTTTGCATGGGTAAATTCCCAGGGTTTTTTTTAAAGTAAACAAAAAAGAAAGAAATTTTTCGTTTGACCTCAAACACCCACATTAATTATCATTAGAGTTGAAATCTCTAGATCTATCATATACAACTCCTGTTTATTCTACTCTGTCACCTGCCAGAAATAGATTGTCATTCTGTATGGACCAGCTTGGAAGAAGCAACACATATTTTGTCAGTGAGTTTCAGATATATTAGATGGTAGCAGAAACCTGTTGAGACCTCTTAATGGCTACAGCTCTCTTTTCAGCTCCACTGCCCAATCCTACTTTGGCCCAGAGCAGCTGGAGGCAGGCATTATAAGAAAATACTTGATTCATCCACAAAAACTAGGTTTAGGGTTCAACTGGGCACATTTGGCTGCACAATCCTTTCCCTCATTCTTCACTTTCTGAAGACATGAAGCATGATCAGTTACTGGTTGGATCACTGGAGGTGAGAAGGGCTGAACGTTCATATTGCTCAGTAAGGTTGGTGCAAGTGCAGGCTGATCAGGAAAAAGTTGCAATAAGCTCAAATACATTTAGCAAAAAGAGTCCTCAGAAAGGCTGGTAAGAATGTGGAAAAATTCTTTACTGAACATATCCAAAAACTTTGCAAGTTTTAAAAACCTTGTAACATGGTAATACCTGAGGCACAATTTCAAGGAGCTGAAGAAAAAAAAAAAAATCCATCCCCAAAGCTTTTGCTTTTGTTTGTTTTTAATGTCAGTGGATAAAAATCACTCCATTATTTTATGATGAGAAAAACAAAATATTTTTCAAACCTCAGTCTTCTGATGGCAATAAAACATTCTGAATGAAACTTTCAAAGAAACTCATTATGAGTCAGTCACCTAGCATTTCAGATGAAAGCAAAAGAAGTTTGATATATCTATAAATAACTGAAGACAAGGAAACATGAGGCAATCTCAGTAAATTGAAGAATACTGAGACTATCTGGAGAACACGACCTGAATTTCATGGACTGCAGAGTATGCTTCCAGTACTATTATCCTGTGGGATTCCTCATATAGGGAAGGAGACGGGGCAGAGGAGAAAAAAATAACTACAAAGATAAACAACAGCATTTTCTATCCATCTATTTCTTCACCAGGACCTATCATCAAGGCATATTATCTCATGACAACAACACCAGAAGGAAATCTATCTTCAAAGTTATCTATATGATTCGTCTTTATCCACTGCTAAGAAGGGAGCAGCCATTAGAACTCAGAGTTATCCTTATGTAAAACATAGCTTTGAACACACAGAAAAAGAAAAGCCAGGGAGAAAACAGTGAGAGAAATCCCAACTCAATAATAGCCATAATAATGGAGCATTTTAAATTGTATGATAGTTGTCTATATTAGTGACGGGATTGTTTCTTACGCAAAGTTCTTATCAGTGTTCCCATTATGGTAGTTTTTACTTTTCTCTCAAAATGAGCTGCAACAATACCAATTGAAATTGGAGCTAGCGTTTTCAAGATAGTTTCCACTCATCAGAAAGAAACTAGGCATAAAGAAAGGGTATAAAGTTCCCCCAGAACTTACAGAAATGACGGTCAAAGCTCAAGGGCGGGGAGGGATTGTTTTCAAATCATTGCCCTTTCCCCAGAAAAGCAGATGTCTCAAAGTAAGAATGGTCTATCCACAAAATAAAAACAAATGCTTTCCTAACACAAAGGCCTCATCAAACATTATGCATACCTTTTTATAACTTTCATTCATCCTGAATCCAGAAAAAGCAAGCCAACTGGCCTTTCAAATAAAAAAAGGTATTAAGAGTTTTTGTACCTCAAAAATCTCAAAAAAACGTTGGTAAGACAAAAGATCCATTCACAACCATAGTTTCCATTTTTAAACTTTTTACAACCAATTCACAAGCAGCATGAAAACAGAATTTGTATCCTGAAGTACCAGATGGTATGCAAAAGCGGATCATTAATTAAATTACCATTTTTGTATACTGATATTTAACATTATCTTTTTTCCTAGTCTGACCAGAGTTACTCAGCCTTCAGATCATGACATTAAATCTCATTTACAAAGCCACTCAATACTGACTGACTTAATGTAGACTTTGATTAAAAGCATAATACACAAGTGCCACTTCCTTAAAATGAGAAAAAAAATTAATTTTCAGTAAGTGATATGAGCAATAAGCTTTAAAAACACGCCAATGATCCTTAATAGAAATACAAAAGCAAGCAGAAATTCATAAACAACAATCCAAATCTAAGTACCCAAAGCACATGTTATTTTGTTATCTATGGTAATGAAAGCAAAACATTCATACCTGCACCTGGAATGATTGCCAACTTTGTTTCAACTAGGCCCATTTTAGCAGATGAGGCTGAAAACCAAAATTTAAATGTGAGTTCTTACTATGATCTGTACGAAAAAACTTGCAGAAATATGTAACAGCAGACCTACAAGAGCGTTAATTTATTACGTTTCCCTCATAAGGTACAAATAATCACTTAAAAAGCATTTGCTTATGAAAAATCTATAAATAGATCCAAATGATCTTAAAAGACCCAACTACTCCTACCAAGGCAAGTTTTGTACCTAATTGTCACATAAGATGACAGGTGATGCAAATAAGACATCAGAGTGAATAACAGACTTATTTGTAGAACGTAAAGTTTAGCTTTTTTGTAAAAAAGCTATTATTTAACAACTTAAAATGGGGGCTATGTCTGTTTCTGATGATTATGAATTCTTTAGCTGACTGAATACTCCCTCAGGGTCAAACAGCTTAACATACTATGAGTTACTGGCAACTGTTCAGGACTAAGTTTCCATTTACTTTCCAACAAATGGCTTTACAGTTCTGACAGCTGGGTAGGTCAAGGTTCCTCTTTTCATGTGTTGTTGTCACTTATTTTATAACAGCTTAACTGCTTGTTTAATAATAAACTCACAAACAAGTTTTGCTTGTCCCCTGCAACCTGTTTGTATAAAAACAAATGGTCCATCTAGAACTCTTCAAGTGAGGAGAATACTTTAATTATTAAATAAAATATCAAAATATCTACCTACACTTCTGGGAATACTGCTAACGACAAAGATCATAAGAAGGATAAAACACGCAACAAAAATATTCTAGCTATCAGTGATAAGTGGCATGAAATTAAACATCAGCAATTATTTCAGTCAAGTTTCTGCTAAAATGCTCAGAAATAATTGATCCTAAACAGTGTCAGAATACAAAATCAGTTTAAAAGATTGTTGCCAAGACAAAGATTAGTCAAGCCTTCTGCAACACTAATAATCCTTTGTTCAATTAATAGGATTCAGGCTTACCTGCCACTCTTATGTCACAGGCTAAAGCCAGTTCCAGGCCACCACCTAAGGCAGTCCCATCTATTGCAGCAATAGTAGGTACTGGCAGATTAGCTGAAAAAGAAAGTACCAGTTAACACCTGCCTCACAAAGATCATGTCTGGAACATTATTTTATTACATTTTATTCAAATCGTGGTCACACCAGAGAAAAAAGTTTCATAAAACAGCAATGCAGATCTTAAAACTCATTGTTCAGCATCACTTTGGCAAAAAGCTGACACCCCACTCTCACCCTCCTAATCACTCTGAGGCCAAACTGCATTGCAAGGCTTTTTCTTCAACTTCTGCGCAGTTTTGACAAAAACTTGACTGGTATACTCAAAAAAAAAAAAAAAAAAAAAACCAACCCACCACGCATTGCAGATCTATCCAAAGAACAAAACAGGAATATTTGAAGAGCCACATACACAAACCACAGCCCCCAGTTGAAACAGAGATGTTCTCTCATAATTATTAGCAACTGTGATGATGGCATAGATGGAAGCTCTCCATGTCTTAATATTCCCAGATGTCATGCGGCCACCACCATGGTCCCTTTCTGCTATAAAGCAGCAGCCAACAAGTCTTCAGTCATTTTAAAAACAAAACAAAAAAAAACATGTTGCACATATACATGACAGGTAGCATGGTCTCCAGAGGCCTGTGTGACAATGACAATGTATATTTAACTTGTTTATCATCAGTGTTCTGACATGAGGAATTCTAGTATTAAGCATTCAACTGTAAGTATTGCTCTTCACCTCTAACAGGTTTAAACTCTTTTCTGCATCATGAACCCAAAGCAGTCTGATAAAAAAATGCATTTTTTCCCATGAAAAATAAACTCATGTTTACAGCTTTAATTACATTTAATATTACATTTACTACAAACTATCAGTAATTTTAGACTATACCAAAAAAAATACTCAAGTGGTATATTTTTGCTACTAAAATTTCAAAGACAGTCAAAAGCAATGAACTGTTGGAATTCATTAGCTGAACACTTGGGTGTACAGCTTGTTGAAATGTTAAACTAACTCTTGACAGCAACAGTTTTTTCTGCAGATGTTARGAAAATATTTTCTTCACTTTAATGCTTCAGCTACTTGAATTCAATGACCACTTCAATCTCAGTTGGAAGTTGAAAAAGAAGAAAAATCTGCTGCCAAAATATAAATGAAAATGAGGTGTGAGAGAATAAGATCTCCCTTTTTAAAAATCTAGAAGGATAATGTGACCAGAAATGATCAGTTTAAAATATTAAATACAAATAATATTTCCTTTTTAGCGAACTAGCTAGTTTTAAGTCTAGAATGTTTCATTAAGCTTACTTTTTCTTTTAATCTGACTTAAGTGTCAGATAATTTCATTTTTAAGAGATATCAATTAAATGTTAATCTATATCAGCATAGGTAAATTTGTATATGAACAAGTGCTGCCCTACTGGTTAACAAAACAAAATATCAAATTGAGTGAAATGCTACTTTTAGTAGCAAATCAACATCCTTTTATGATTAACAGCTAATAAGAATCAAATTTTCTTTAAAATAAAAAAAGAACAAAAGGTTATAAGTGCTATTCAGAATTAAAATAGATGCTATAAATCAAAGTCTCTTGTTCGGTGGTTTAGAACTGGTGATCTGAATCAACTCCAGCGCCAAAAAAGACTGATTACAGTCTGCAACATCAAGCGCTTGGAGTCACTTAAAAGACTCCAGGATATCCATTATATTTGGCATCTACCACAGAAGAATAGGAGACGGAGGAATGGAAGTCAAATCTGCTTTTTTGCTACCTACTTTTTCTTAGTGATACGGGAGGACAAGATGAGAAGGCAAATCTCATTTCCAGCAGGGCCAGATTGCTCACCAAAAAACATACTGCCACTCTGAACCAGACAATCCATGCAGTGTACAATGCCATACGATCTAGCTTTAAAAGTTCATGGATGATACAGTGCTTTCTTAAAGGAAGCTTCCTCTGCTACCAGTAACTGAAAAATCATTTGCCTGAAGACGAAGGCATAATAATCATTAACTGCAGCTTCCAGGAATTTCTGGCYACATGGATTTTCCATTCTTGAGAGATTAGCAAATAATATCCTGAGTACTAGTTACAAACTTTTTGCAGGACTAATAAGGCAAACTACTTTCCCTGTGATGAGTAACTTCCAGTTTTAGCTATGGTATAATCCAAGTACACTACTACAAACAGAAATGAAACTCACGGTAGAACAGTATTATAAAAATAGCTTGGTTTCAAGAATTACAACCACAACTCCTAATAAAAAATACTAAATTTCTTAATTCACGGGAAGAAAAAGTAGTTCGGACGTCACCATATGTTAAACTTCATCACTTCAAGGATATTAATTTAAAGGGACACCTCACACGTGAAAGCTGACAATGAGTGACCCTTTAAAGTATTATACAAATTCTTTACAATTCTTTACAGCTCTGTCCTAATGCCACATAAGAAAAGAACTAAAAAAATAAACCCATCTAACATCATTCTGTGAAGTATTAGGAAAAGAAAAAGATTTGGAAATAAGTTAGCAATTGCTCTGGATTAAAAAATGAGTTTCTAAGTCATTAAAACTTAATACCAAGGGTAAAGCTTCTTGGAATTTTCACATTTTGTACCACAAAAGACAGACACTTGTTCATGTTTATCTTCATATTTTTAATAAACAATAGCTGAAACCGCTTAGCTTGTAAGAAACCCAGATGAGATTTGGCGGGGGGTGGGTGGGGGTGAAAATCAGGCCCTGCAGATTTAACTGAGTTGTATGGCTCAAATTTTAAAAGTGCTAAATTGAGTAAATAGACAGGTCAGTCTCCACAATAGTTTTACATGGCAAGACTCACTTGCTACAAATGACAGGCAAAACCTATTTAAAGCCTTGTCCATCAGCTCAATACTTTTATTCTAAAGCATTCTACAATTTTGTCATGCTATAGATAATGGATATAAATTTAAGACAAGATTTTGTACAACTGATCATTAGAGCCAGACTCAAAATGCGATATGGGTTTATCAACATAAAATCATAAGCTGCATAAAGTCTGCAAAAGAAATTAGAAACATACATAAAAGATGCACAAAATAATTTAACAAAATTAGTGTGTGTAACACAGATGACTGTGTATATAGAGAGATTAATGTAGAGGTAATGATTTAGAAAGTATCAAATCTTGAGACTGACCTCATAAGAGTGGCTCTTTCTTGCTTGCTAAGTAAATTTATACCTGTAGTACCCTCTGTAAGCAACTGCAATACATATCTGTACAAAAGGAAGAAATTTTCTCAAACTAGGTGGAAAATTGTAAGTTGTAGGCTTCTTACACACCAGCGAGCTTTTTATGAGAGCCGTGCATATGTAGCTTGATGGCAGTTTCAAACAATCAACCTGAAGAGACCTGTGCTATTCCTTGCTTCCTTCCTACAGGTAGGATACAGAGGCGTACACAGCCACTATTAAAGAACAGAAGATCCAGCAGACCTAGAATTTGTAGTCCTGGAAGTAAAGGTCCCCCCTGTTAGTGCAGTAACATTTCTATGAACCAATGAAAAAAAAAAAAATCATGGAATCCCATTTGAGCCCTAACAATACACAAGTTATAAATGTCCTTGAGACATAATTAGCCTCTATCTTCAAAGTAGCCTGCTATAGATTATTTGAATTGGAATTACTTGTCTTAAGCATAGCAGTCAGAATTTGGGATTTAGCAACATTCAAACGGAGCCCCACTTCAAAAGTTTTCCTTTTAAAATATTTGATGTGAAATGCCAAACTGAAGGCCACAGTCACGTCACTCCCCTAGTTACTCCCCTTTTAGCACCTGGACAATCCTGAAAGAGTCCTTACTGTCAAGCCTAGTTTCTCACTTCGGTGATCTTTGGCAATCAACCCTCAGAAAGATTGGTTATTCAGAAGTAAAGCAGTACAGGTCACTGCCTTTAGCCCCTACTGATCCAGACACAAGATTTGTAAGCCTAACTTGTCTTTTCTTTAATTATGAACAGACAGTTAGTGGTCCAAGAAGAAGAATTCTTGTTTTCCAGGACTGACTTTAGGAAGGTAGTGACAGTACTCCTATCAAAAACTGGGAGAGCTTCCAACTAAGCTATGAGTAGCAACAGAATTCAAGTTTATGTGACAGCACAGTTGAGTTCTGACAGAATAGAATGAGAATCAGAATGGAGAAATGCACTTCTCCAAGCTACTTATTCCACAGTTGCATTTCCGATTATTTGACAAATCATGTTTGTTTAGTGCGTAACTCACTAGGACAAGCAACTTCAAGTGTCATTTCTAGCAGCTTATTTTTCCTCTTGAATAATGGATCCCATAAAGCATAAAGAAAGAAAGATGAACTGTCTAAAAATACCCTGCATACTCCAAGTATTATATGGTATACTGGAAGAAAGCATGCTATAAATTGAAGGATATATAAAAAGTTGTGCAATTCATTATCAAACTCAAGCAGATGAAGAAAGTGTAGCAAATATTTGCATTCTCCTGCCTGCAGCACAAGATAAACCTTTAAATCTTACCTTACTGAAAGAAACTTTCTAATTTGTTTCTCAGTATATCCATTTGAAAGTAGTAACAGTAATGGCGCCTTCTAATTAAGGAAACAACTGGTCACCTACCCCAAAAATGACTAAACACAGCTAAACACCTGTTTGCAGATTGCATAACTAATGGGCCAGCCATTTGGAAAGCAAGAAAGAAACAAAAGTAGTCAAAATATACAGTGAAAATGTCAATGGAAGAATTATCAAATTTGGGGTTTATTATTTTATTATTAGAAAACAATGCATTACGTATTATTTATCTTCAGTGAAGACTTTTTGTATCATCTGAAGATCTACTAACAACAGCTTAAAATCACGTAACACTTCAAGTGCGACCCCCGTCTATGGGCCAATTCCTCCACCAACAATGGAGAAAGGTGCAAGTTCTGTTGCTATATAGAGTTCCTTTCCTAACTCAAACACTGCAAGTTTTCTGGTTGCAGATTAGGAAACAATTTTCAGAGGGCCACAGGCATAAATACAAAATTTGAGCCAGTATTAGTGATGATTTAAAACTATACGCTAGCATGCTGTAATTACTACAAAAGGATTTTTTAATCTGGTTTTAAAATAATTGAGTCTATACCTAAATATTCATGTTCTATAACTCAGTATCACCCTAAATAGATTTCTCTTCCCCCTGTTAACTACCCAGATCTTTAGCTTAGAGAGCAATGTCACAAGAAGAGATTATCTCTAATTCAGATTCTTCCCCTCAAAAAATAAAAGTGCACACAATCATGCACTTTGAGTGGCAAGTAGAAGCAGTCTCCAAGTAGTTAGACAACTTGAATATTCTTTACTTTAGGAAAATTTTAATCACAACAGTGCACTTTTATGTAAGTTAATTTATTTCATAAGAAGCTAGAAAAATAGTTTTAAAGTGCTGTAACACACACAGAATGCTAAATCTCAATTTCACCTTTTGGGATATCTTCATAAAGAACAACAGTAAGTCACTAGGATGGAATACAAACTTTGCACTTGAAAAGGAATATCAGTTGTCTTTGAGGCATTTACTTTGCCCTGTAAAATCTGATATAAAGTCTGGCAGTCACTACAATAAAGCTCACTTGCATTTTCAGCTATAAGCACTGCTATCAAAAAAAGGCCTTTCCATAGGAAAAAAGTTAACAGAAACCAACTACTTCAAAAAATGCTTTCATCCATTTTGCAGGATAACCATAACACAATGAAGTCCACTGGAAAACCAAAAAACAAAAAAAAAAAGGCATGTAGCAACATATAAGACTGGCTAAAAGAGACTGAAATAGCTGTTGAATCTCTGAACTTGTAGTCAAAGGAGATTGGTCAAGTCATTTTTTTTGCTGTGAGAACTGCAAAATGCAAACATACGGAAAATGGTTACTCCCAGTAACTGATATGTTTACCCTTATTTAAAAAATAGACAGAAATATCTCCTTGTCCAAAAGTATGACCACACTTTTCAGTCTGAAATGCCTACACATGCATTTAGATACAGAAAATTATTTTCCATACATTTGCCAGTTACAACTGCAAAAGGCTATTAGCTACCCTCTAATTCTTGTGTTTTGAGTAAGAAGCTTAGTAGACTGCTACAGTTGCCAGATTTATTTGAACATCACTACCTTTGCTTTCATACTTTCAAAGTTCAGGCAAATAACTTGTAGCAGGAAAAAGCCACACGGAAATTTTAGTTTTTAATACCTGTAAGAAGTTTTGCTTTTTTTTTTTTTTTTTTAATGAAAATGGTTACTGTTGACTGTTTGCAGTTGATTATTAGGCAAAAGATATTAGCAAAGTTTATCTTCTCTTTATTAACAGCTACCAGGGATGACAGTAGCCAAAGGATTTTCTGAAAGCATCTCTCTGAATCCCATTAATTTCCCATTTTTTCACTGAYTCACTAACCCTTATAAGTGGCCTGTAAAAGTATTTTTGAATTGACACAGAAGACTTAGTATAGGAACATTATATTCTATTTAGTACTTTTTTTTAAAATCAACAAGTAATGGGGAACAGTGTGTTCTATATTCTTGATAATAGCAGCCAAAGCTAAGAAAGTGCTGGGACTGAGAGATGCTCTCCTCTACAGCCAGCTCTCCTGTGATTTTCTTGAACTTTTTTGTACTATATAAAATAGTTTGGATATTTCATTCATCTTCAGTAATACGTTGCAGTTTGATATATAGACTCCACAGCCACCTTCATATTTACTAATGTTCCTTTTTGTAGTCTTACTTTGTCCTCAGTAAAACAATAATGAAGTAAGTCTTAGAGGACAGAATCTACCTTATGTTTAAATTTCTTTTTTCGTATAGCACACGCAGAAAATAAAATTCAAACAATAGCACAACTATAACTTCAAATAGTTAAGAGAACCCAATGGGACAAGACTTACATTTGTCTGTTTATTGGATGCTTGTTTCATTTACAGTGTGAAGATAACACATCCTCTAGTACTAGTATAAGTAACCCATTCGACATAATATAAAGAAAATCCCAAAGAGCGTGATCATTTTAGCTGAACATTTCTAGAAATTTTTCTCCTGTATCTGTTTTCATCAATATTTCATATACATATGAATATTTCATCATATTCCTATATTAGTTACTTTCTCCACTCTTAAATGAAACATGGAATTAAATTTCAACTGCTCTAATGCTAAAATGTCTTTAGTTCTATATTAGCTTCATGTAGTAAGTAATATTTTCAATCAGCTCCTTCACTGAAYGCTACACAGGAAACAAAGAAGTCTCTAAAAAACTGTTTCACAGTAAGCTTAAAAAAAACAAACAAGCAAATAAAAATTCCAGCTCTGTAACATCATCAAAGCAGTTCTGGCCACCTTCCTATCCAGTACACATCTAGATAAAAATCCATGTTCGATGTAAGACTTAACCATTCTGGAGTCAAAAACTATTGCTGGGCTCAAGCGACTAGCCTAGGTTTTCTTGGATAGCACAGAGCAGCGTAATACTCTCTGTACCATGCCAGGTGCTGCTGCCCTTTGAATATTAATTGGTTCTAGGCACAGGGCCAGAGACTGAGGCAGGCAAGGCAAAAGAGCTAACAAATTATTCCCTCTCATTCAGAGACAGAAACATTCACATTCAAACCTGAACAGGATGAGGAAGGGGAAGAGTTTCTCAACACATCAAGCCTAAGTAATGTGACACCCTTGAGAGGGGACAGAAGCAGTGGACAGCAGCAGGTCATACTGGAGGCATGTTTTAATAGTCAGTGTGCAACCTGGCTATAATGATCTCAAAAGACAATTTGACCATGCAGAACACCTCTTTTTGCAGTTTTTTTGTGGGAGGAAAATGAAAGAGCTACATCCAGAGCACAGTCCCTTTTCCTCACAGAACAGCATTTGAAATTACTACCAGAGGGAAAACTTAAACTATAGCTAAGACTATATTAATTCATGGCAAGACTGAACAGCAGTGAGATCAAAGAAAAGGATCTGCTGTGCAAAGCCACCTCCTTCCCTAATCCTTAGACCTGTGGGAAGGAAAATCAGCTGATCCTAATATTCACACCCTCTGTTTCTGTGTCCTTTGTATAATAAGTTTTAGAAAGTTATTATTATGGGAAGAAAAAAGTGCATGAACAATCCTGGAAGCAACACTGTCATATAAATAGCTAATAAACATTTTGGTAGAGAAGTTTAATGTTGCACTCATTGGCATTATAACGGTAGAAAGTTTAGAACTGTGTTTTTTAATTAAAAACAATCCAATGCTATTTGACAAAGCACATATTTTCAGCTCTGCAGGGACAGCGCTGTCTATTTAGGAAACAGGCAATACTTAGTCAAAGGGTATCTTAAATTAATTCAACATCAAGAGAAGCAGTAAATCAAAGCTACTACTGGAAAACAACCAAGGGCGCAGCAATGTGCTTCAGAATACTAGCAGTCTTAGGCTATATTAGCCATGCTGGAGCATAGTGCTTCAGCTGAACAGGCAACAGCATACCATAGCAGAAGAAACACTGTGCCAAAAATCGCCCTTTCACAGCTTCAGCAACACAGGGAGACCATGGTGTCTGAGAATGAGGGTGCTAAGCATGGCAGCATCAGCTATAAATTTGTCATTTGTCATATATGACTTCTATCTTTGATAGTTCATTCAGCCTCCCAGTGAAGGCTTTTTCAAGTTATGGCCTGCACCTGCATTTCCCCAAGAGAGAAGCTCACGGTTCTTCTCACTGGATTACTGAACTAGAGCACTCCATCTTTGCTGCCCAGATTTACCTTCAGCAAATCCAGATGGATTTGGTTGATGTTATATATGCAGTTGTCTCTTGAAGCAGAGTAATCAGGAGATAAATATTTGTCAAAAACAGACTATGATCTAGATGATATACAACATGAGATTTGTATGATTTATCTATAACAATAAAACCAAAGATATAAAGTTGAAAATAAAAATGTCTGAGTGTAAGTTTTCTTACCTAACCCTAGAACGTCATCCCTCATTTTGGTAGGTTCTGTATCAGAAACTCACCAAACACCTAGTCTGGGCAAGACAGTCTACTTGTTAGTTTTTCCAACTGCCCAATATTCATTCCTGGATTATGTGTACCTTCCTTAAGTGACAGGCAATTGTATATCCATTTTAAATCATGGTTGCTTCAAAAGTTATCACCTTAAACTTTCCTGAGGTTTTGAGCATCTTCCTAAACCTAATCAAATTGGTTTACACGTTTCTGCCACAGGCAGTGGAAAGTAGTCTTCATAAAGTAGACTTCTATCATCCTTCATTTAACAATGGATCACCAAATTCTAAAACTCTCACTCATTTGTATAACCAGCAGCAAAGTAAACAGCAAACCTATTACAGTTTGAAATTAATACAGCTAATTCCCACACTGTTCCTGAAGCTCCAAAATAAGCAAATGTTCTATCAGGACAAAATACTTACCCTCAAATATTTTAGTCTCTTGATATGATGTATCATGTGAAAATCATGTTTATTAAAGGAAGAAACTGTGCAAAATCTCTTGGTACAGAAAGAAAAGTGATATATCAAGCTGTAAATCTGTTCACTAGGAACATCTGCATGTCTGCGTGAGGTGAAATTTCATAGCACAACAGCTATTACAGAATGAATTTAAGCTGAGCATGTATTGCATAAGATCTATAAATATATGATTGCATAAGAAATTGCAAAATGCATTTTACTCCATTTTGTCCAGAAACAAATTTGGATCCCTTCTTTCTCCTTTACAAAAACATCTTAAATACTGGATGGAAATTTATGGACCATTCCTCACACCATCCAGACTTTTCCAACATACATATTTTTATGCAATATCAATCATACTGTAAAAACTCAAGAAAATCCTTAAAGCAATCTCAAAGTAGTAAATAATCCTCAAAATAAAGGCAATAGTCATCAACATATCCTTTGGAGAGCAGAAGAAAGTGAAATTTAGAAGTTAGGAACTTAACACACATAAAATATCATAGCAAAGATTAAATATTCTACATTTTAAGAATCAAATTTCACATTCAGTTTACTATGCAAGGGAACATTCTTTCACCATATTTAACTTCTATGTTTTTGGCATACCTGCACCAGAGAACAAAACAGATTTATGCCAGACAGTCAGCAATGCTCCACAGAAGCCCCTAAAACAAGGCACTGAACTGGACCTCAATGATCTTTCTTTCCTATTTTTGAGGCTTTACCATAAGAAAGCATGATGGCAGTTAACAGACCAGAAGTAATGAAAATTGTATAATTCTGATCCCACTCTTGGAACCTCTGGGACCAAGTTTTGACAGCTTGCATTCAAAAAACCTGTAGCATATTGTTTGGCACAACAAGTATTTCCAARAATGCATGATCTTTAATACTCAAAAACCAAACTTTTTACTGAATAGATTATTTTCTTGAAGGATGAGCAAGGGCACTCTATTAGGTAAATTAAAAGTTTGGTTACCACAGAGAAGAGCCAGAATGACAGAAGACTGCTAAGAATACTGCTAAGGAGAATATATATATATATTTATGTGTGTGTCTGTGTATACATATACACACACAGACACACACAGACAGTCTATATAGATTTATAGCTACTTTGAATAAAAAGAAATGCTTACCCCAATAAAAAAGCCATCATTGTTAAGGAAACAAAATGCAAGTAACTGAATGCAAGGTGCTTTTATTCAGGAGAGTCACATTCAAGTTGGATATGTTAAAAATAATCATACCTGTGAAGGCTATGTCTAAACAAAGTTACTTAGTATTACCTTTTTTAAGTCATATCACAACTTATGGACTTAAACTAACCAGGTGTCATAAACGAAGCAACGTAAGTTTTGAGTGGAACATGTCCGATAAAAAAAAAAAAAGTTATTTCCACTGAGCAAATATTAGTGCTTCAGTAAAAAGGTCTCCCTTCTTAGCTCAGGTCAGCTCTAGGTTTCATCAGGCCACTAGAAAGCTGTTTTGCCTTCCAATGAGATACAAAACCAAGCTTGATCATGCTTCAGCTGGAATTTTCAAAAGTACCCAGGAAAGTCAGTCTCCAATTCCTACTGTCGTCCAGTGGGATTTAGGCACTTAATGCCTTTTATGTTCTTCAGAAGAGCTTTGACAACCAACAGTGTTTCTCACGTGTTACAGGTTGGGGTCAAACCTCACCTTGAGCAATTACTAAGATCTGCCTAGGCCAAATTTTTTCTGTAGTTTCACTTTTTCCCTGTGTTAAACAAGTTATTTTTCTGGTGATGAGTGCTTATTGCATTCTGCTCCTTCTGTAGCCTCAGTTTGCTTTGCAGCTGAAAACGTACATACAATTGTAATACCACAGCCCAGACCCCACAGCTAGTAAAAAGAAACAAAAGAGCACGGATTTAATTGGGAGCTATTCCATATAACATATGCTGAAGATCTGACCCATAATGATGGCATTTCTCCCCAAAATGTCAAAAAAAAAATGGGGGGGGGGTTTCTGGGAGTCCATAAGATTTGATTTCATTTTGTCAGGCGGCTTGTTTTGTTGTATATGTTTTCAAGAGATCTATTAATGTTTTTCTCTCTGAGCTTTCTTGAATGTAAAAGCAGCCTTACGTCAGTAACGAAGAGCCTTAAGGCAGAATATACTAATGGACAAGTAGTCTCATATTCCTACTCTTAAGGGGGGGTGGGGGGGGAAGACAACCCACACAACTCCGATATAATTTTAGCAAAAGCAATCACTGCTAAAAATAGAAGCTGCTTTGATTTTTTTCCCCTCAACTTAAAGCTCTTAGAGCTGCAACTAATAGCTCAGTACAGTTTTTTCAGCTTTTTTCCAAGTGCTTATTTTTATACTAAGTGATATTTACTGCAGTCTTAATACTTCACCCAAATTTAGCAAGAAGTTATAAATTAATCCCATAAAAATACTGTAACAAACAAGTGCAGTATGCTTTTAATTTCCAGAAAATTCCTTTCTGTAGCTGTATTCCAAAAATGATACTGCAGCCTTCTAGAAAACCACTAATGCAAGGATTTTAAACATCATGAAATTGACAGCAACTAAAGCAAGCCAGGATGTGTCAATTCTAAAAAACTAAGTTTATCCAGTTACTCAAGATATAAGCAACTTTCAAGCATTTCATCTACAGAGATAACAATGTTTTTTCTTTCTGAAAACACTGTTAAAAAGAAACATCTCCTTACTAGGCCAGACAGCTGAACACAAACAGAATTATCAAAACATGACCTATTTCTGAAGAGCAAGCAGTAGAACACATTTTAAATGAGATTACAGCATTAAACTTGGGTAGAAAAAGAACAAAGTGGGAAATTGGAAATATTGTTCCCTAGCTGTAGAGCATTTGTGCAGCAGCAAATAATCGTTGGAGAATTCTTTTCCTTCTTTAACCATCTCATAACATTCTGGTTGTTGCTGGGCAGGAAAAATACCTTGATCTGCTTATTTTCAATATGCTCATTCATTGCCAGTAATCCAATGCAAATACAGTGTCCCACTAGTTCCATCGAAGTTGCACTTTGTAATGCCAGACCACTTCTTCAGAAGAAGAAAAGAAGAACTGAGAACCTCTGACTTGCTAAAAAAAATTAATGTTCACTTCTATTCATCAGGGCGTCATCATACAGCATCACACCATATGCATCAATCTAATTTCCAGGTTTTAAAATACACCTATTTGTGTACTGTCCAAACATATATGGTATGAAAATTGAACAATAACATTAGAAGTGATATCGCAATATTCTTCTCTAATCCTGAACAACCAATTGCCATTAGTTTGCATGCAAAAACAGTGAGTAGGAGATACCCAGACACCATGCTACCATTAAAAAACCTTCTACTTAGTAACTGGCTTTTTTTGCCCCCCTCCCCCCTTTTTTTAAGAAAGCTGAAATGGCAAAAAAGAGACAGTCCTCCACCCAAAATAAGCAAAAGTGCTGTTAAGACATTTACCAAGGGCTATGTTCAAAGTCTTTTTTCTCTTTTCCAGCTTACAGCTTGTCTAATTAGCTACATCCCCTCACAAACCTTCCTATCTAGATATTTCAGTGATTTATGTTCTCAAATACGCAATTTCACTTACTCACAATTTCATGCTCCTTTCTTGAGGAAAAGAATGGAGACAGAAGAATGAAAGTACCCCTCAGTACTATTTCTGGTCTCTTAAACTTCATGTAATTCACTGTTAGTGCAATGATCCATTGTAAACCTTCTAAATAACACTGGAAATTTGCTTACATACTCAGTATTTAAACAGTCTCACAGGCAAGTTAATTAAGTTGAAGACAATCAAACATTTGCCATACAGTCTTTCAGCTCTGAAGCAAATTAAAGCATCAAATCCCTGCTTATACTTTTCCAGTTATTCAGTAAAGAATGTAGAATCCAAAGATTTTTTCAGCTTTTAAGAATTTTCTCACTTAAAAATAAAAACAAACAGGTACTCTTAAYTCCAATAAAAGGAAAAATCTTAATGCCTACTACCTCTATTTAAACATTAATAGTAGTGCAGTAAGTATTCTCAGCAACTTCAGTTCAAGAAAGGCTGAAAAATTATTGCTTAGAGCTAAGGAGTTTGCCTAAAAAAAAAAAATCTTACAAAGTAACCAAATGGAACAACTTGTTGCCTCTTGCTTTGCATTCCAATGAGAGGACTAACTTCAACATGAAATACAGTATCTGCTGAAGGAAATTAATGGTCTATTCATTTCTGGATATTTTATTGATTTTTTTTTTTTTTTTTTTTTTAAGAACCTTGAGGATCTGCTTCTCTTCAAAGACAAGATATTAATTCAAGAACTCAAATATCTCCATGAAGTCCCCAATTAAAGACTTGTTCTTCAGTAGTCTGTTATTTATCTGCCATAACCTACTGGTTTCCATCCATAACATTCTGCCAAAGAAAGATATGAATCCGGCCCAATGTTATAAAGGAAATGCATTAAAAAAATCACTCTCTCAGAAACAATTTATTCCTCAGAGGTTTTTTTTTTTTCCCCACTATCACTACCTTATTCATCATAAATTTAAAAACAAGGCGCAGTTTTTTGCTCCATCTCATATTCCATGGATTTCAGTTAGGTTAAATGCAATGTTAAGTAATATCCTAAATTAGGTTACAGGAATTTATATTTGTTCTCATTCTCAACAATATAAACCAGGAATGACTAAACTGGTTGCAGAGGTTTGCTGATATTAGTGTAAGACTACATCTTCCAAACTTCTTACTACTTAAACATATATACACAGCATACACCACTATAATGTAACACAGTAACTTGTGTCAACACACATTTTCTTTAAAAGGAGTGTAAATATCATGCAGCAGACCTGCATGATTACATATTTAAGGTTTTAAAAAGGCAGCGGTTTACCGAAAATTTTCTGCAGACTATGCCAAAATATCAAATGACAAAATAAGTTGCTTACATAATTCATATGAATAAAATGACTTGTTTCAAAGTTGGTACACTTCACTTCTCCTTTTAACAAAACATATTGGCCATGCCACATTAAGAAAAAATTATGTTAAAATTCATCTGCAGAGCCATAGATATATAATGATTCGATGGTGCATTCCTAATTTTAAGATTTCAGGGAAGTTACTATTAAGAAATGGTACAAATCAAATAGAATTAAAATCCCAGACTGTTAACAAGTTCTATTACAACAAAACAGATGTACATTCAACAAAATTTTACATGGCACCTTTTCTATCAACACTAGATTCCTAACATGTTTCTAAAACATATTAAAGGCTGTATTAATTATACCAAACAGAGGAACACAATAGTAAAAATTAAATTCCAAAGCACTTAGATGTCACAAAACAATCATTCCTTCACGAAGAAAGAAGTATAAGTCAACTCTATTTCAGATGGAATTTAGCTTTTTCTAGAATTCTAGAAAATAAAGTCAAATTCTACAGGACATATTTAAAAAAGTAACACACTATGATTCATATTTGTCTCATCAGTATGAATAGTGGTGGATATCCTATTACGTGTCAAGAATTATTCATGCACGTTTACATCATTCCTTTGATCCGACCTTTCCAGGTTAGAGTTAAATGAGGCATTGTTCGAAGGAGAGGTTACTTACCCATTTCGTTAATAGTTGCTCTTGCTTTTGAGACAAAAGAACTAACTTCACTTGAGTGCATTTTTGCTCTTTCTTTAAGGTCAGCACCTGTAAATGACATTTCACATGTATGTTAGTAAGCTGTATACAGTACCATAAATATGCTTTCAGAAGTAAAATATTGTTGTGTGCCAAAATATTTAAGCCTACTTTGAGACAAGGCCAAACTGATCACATTCGTTTTCCACAGATTTCAAGGAAAATACAACACAGAACTTTTACTCTGCAAAAAACAACAACAATCAAATTAGCCACCAAATTTTCACGAAGTATATTCTTCCCAGTTACGTTTCTTCCTCAAATTAAAATAGTTTATGAAAAACAGAATATAAGTTAATATTTCATCTGAGATATATACTTTTATTTTCCCAACTGTGTCACAAAGTCTGATAATTATGCATTTTTCATATTATGATCTACTAGTAAGGGATAATGAATAGAATGCAAAAATCCCTAGGATGAATGTTTTTACAGTAATAGACTTCATTTAACTAAATAAAAACTTTTACAGTGGACATACTAGCATTTTTCAGCTTATTTCACTGAAATGTATTTGAAGACATTACATACTTCCTTTTAGCTTCCCCCAAAAGCTAAAACTTGAAATGACGTTTAATCTATTTCTTCATGAACATGTACTTCTGCTTATTATAAAGCACAGTATAACCAGAGGTGACTATAAAAACATGCTCTTAAAAATTTACCATTGTGCGGAACTGAAATTTTTTATCATGAATATGTAGGAAAGAGAAACAGGCAATAATAATAATAGCTTAATACTGAAAAAGATAAAGGTGTTTTTTTTTTTTTCCAGAGGAAGAATACATGAAACAGACAAAAATCTGCATAGACACATTTATTCTCTGAAGATGTGCAACATTCCCACCAGAATTTAGYGAGTATTTCTTTCCATTTTGTAAAAATGAACCTGTTAGTCTCTTGGCTGATGTCTGAAAGGGCTAAACACAAGACATATAACCTCAACAGAAATAGTTTTATATTTCCCTACCACGAGAGCCAAAATACTATCCATTTCAAAAAAGGCATCAGATTTTTATTCAATTAAGATCTAACTCAAAGTTTAAAATTAAGCATCACAGGCACCCCTTTTACCTTTCTGGGCTTAACTGATGCTAGACCCTCCTTGTCAAACGTGGTTTTAGATGCATTTTTGTCGACAACAGGAGTTAAAACTCACAACTCTAGCCTTTTTTGTCAAAATCAGTATCTCAATTTGACTGACGTTTTCTGATGGACATCCAGCTGCCATTTTAAGATAACATGGCCAAAAAACAAGCTCTACACCCTCCCTTCTACTTTCATCATAGCCAGGCTTCCCATTTTCCTGTGGCCTATGTTCTCTTTCTATGCACGTCCAATCCAAAAACAGTGAAGCATTAGTCCTGACTACGTGTGTACGGTTCCCGCTAAATTATGTCAAATTTAAGTTACACTACCAGACAGCTCGCCAAAAGTTTCCAAACAATCTTCCAGGATATGCCCCAGCTGACAACAGTGTGACGAGCCAGTTGAGCAGTTAGTGTAAAATGTGGACTATTGCGGTCAAGTCTGTACTGTAGCAAAAATCACTACAAATGTCCACCTTGCTAATTCACAATTAATGGGTAACGAAAACTTGCCAAAAACCTCAAAGGCAAACAAAATTTGCATGTGAATGTGTATAAATCTCGGTAGGCCTTTAAAACATACGCAACTACAAACAACTTCCACAAACGCATTTATGTGCAGAGTTCTGTAACTGAAAGAGGCTGCTTTACAAAACATGATGGCAAAACATGCTTTAAAAGCTACACTAACAAGTATGTGAATGGAGAGGGGGAAAAAAAAAATTGCTTCTCTGACATGAATTTCTTAATGTCTGGCTCTAGCTTCTACCACTCTGTCTACAAGCAAATTATTGCCTATGTAAGAACAACAAGAAGAAAACCTGTGCTTTAGGGACTAGAGCATTATATGGTTGTATGAAATCCAACTCAAAACTTTCATATATCAAAATCCTGCTCACTTGGCCATACCCTTGGGAAGTATATAAAGTCAACTTTGAAAGAGAAATAGGGAACCTAAAATGCTCCCAATATTATTGTTAAAAAATGTACTGTCAAGATAGACTTTAAGGCAATTGTTAGGTTTTATTCAGATTCTTTAAAAAAGAGCTCAACACAAAAAATAACTGTATAAAACAAAAAAACCCCCCACAAACTGCAGACATCTTCATTTAGAATATATATTTATTTGAAGTTATTTGCTGAAATTTATTTTCAACAAAAATTTGCATAAGAATATATTAAAAGGTGAAGTGTCATCTTAAAGTTAATAATTATGAATATTCTAGAAAGAATTTCTGGTACAATATTTGCTCTTAGTGCTTCACCCAACTTCTGTAATCTTACATTTCCCTTTTTCTTCTTTTTAAGTATTTCTCCCTCATCACAGAAGAGGGAATGGAAAAAGGACTTTTCATAATACTTTCCTATTTTAGCACTCCAAAGTGTTGTGATAACAGTAGCTGAAGCTTTTTCCAGAGAGAAGACCCTTAGGCAGAAACCATTCATTGCACTCCAGCAGAAGACTCGCCTCAGCATCCTCTGGTTCACAGGAGACGGAACCACCAGCGACTTAATACTTTCGTTCCTGTTGTAAGATTAAACCACTGATCAAAATTCTTGAGGAATTCTTTGATCCATATAGCAAAGAACTATTCACATGTTTCTTCAAAATCTGTTCTCAAGTCAGAAGTAGGAAAGGTTACATTACAGAAGGTAGCCATGAAGAAGAGTGCAGCTTCAAGCAAAGACTTCCACTCTCTCAGCTACTGCAATAAAGATCCCTCCTCTCATCCCAAGTTTAGTACTTCTAAGTATCTGAAAATATTTGCTCAACTGCTGAGAACAGCAAAGGAGCTGAAGATTTTCAAACTGCAAATTCTCTCACAGAATGAACCTTTGCAACTCTCCCATGGACCACAGTTGAAATAGGTGGATATGTTTGGCCTATCCCCTTCCCCACACCTAATCCCAACAGGCTTCAGGAGCTGTGACTCTACACTGCACTGAGTGCGGGCTTCTCTAAGCCTTCCTACCCCACAGCATAAGGAAGGGGGAGCCAAAATTGCCACTGAGCTGAGGCACACCAACTGCTGCAGACTGATTTTACACTGTAATTATGTCCCCACATCCATCCGGTCTGTACTGAGTCACTGTTTTCTCCACATTACGTGTTTTGGCATCTTGATGCTCTATCCTTGTGGCTGGATCTTATTCACCTAGAAACACAGCAAAAGCTAGTCAAAACTAACTGAGATTCCAGGGTTTGGGGTCACACTCACTAGCTCTCACCTCTCTGCTCCCAGCCCTTTATAAACCCCCTTTCAAGGGCCATGCACAGCTGTTCTCCGATTACTAGAAGTTAGCACAGAACAAAAGAGAAATGCAACAGTGAAAGACTATGTTGACACTACTACCAGCTTTCTTCTAGAGCTACATTAGGTTTAGCACAGGTACTCTCCACTCGTGCAGAAATGCTTCTTGAACCAGCTTCATTCACAAAAGCATTACTTCCAAATTTATGAAATAAACAGAGAACTGTACTGCAGATCTCAAATGAACTGGTTGCAAAATACCAGTATAAAAACATTATTTTGGAGACATGCACAGGACTTATCCAGACCTGCTGAGCAGTAGGTACATAAACAATGTGGTATAGGCAGATCAACCCTTATAGCTACTAGCACAAAGGTGCATTTTGTTTTAAATACTACCTGTATCTCTACTGAAGTCTGTCCACCCTGAGGACTATCTCTGTTTAATTTTGATCCATCACCCTCATGTTTTTTCCACCCAATATTAGGGGAACACAAAAACGTTATCTATTTTTTAACCTTACTTCCCGTGAATGTTAGAACCCTGATGCAATTAATCTTCTTCATATTTTTTAAATAATTGGCTATTGAATGGCTGGCTGTTGTACACTGTTAGTCTAGACAGTTTTGCAGCATGTGCTTAACTTGCACTTCACAATGATGCCAGAAGTGTTTATTTGAGAAAGCCAAGGGGAGTCCAGCAAGACAGGCATATTTCTGTTATTCACCAGAATATTCCCACCTACACTTCTATATGACAAGAAAGGCTATTTAACTTAGAAAACACTCCAAAAGATTTTAAGTTTCACAGCGATTGCTCTGATCCCTATGTCTCTTGCCTTATTTGGATATTTTCACACACTCTCTAAACAGAATTTATTTACTGTTGAAAAGCTAAGTGCTGAATTTGAGAAATCTGTTCAAAACATCTTCTACAAGCCTCGCTTTCCAAATGCGATACTTAAATGCCTAGAAATTTTCTTGTACAGTACCATATACAGTGCTTTGACACATACCTCTAGAATATGCCACAAAAGCTGTAAACTAATGAAGGCATTAATCATAATGGGTTATATATCATACTCAAAATTTTAACCATACTCAATAAGTATTTTTATTGTAAAAGTAACTGTTTTACATATCTGGCACACCAAAAACCAAACAGTGGAGTTATTCTATTGAGTGCCAAAAGGTGCCCAAACTGCCTTTTCTCTGAAAAGGCTCATGCACAGGTATTTGACATAGAATAGAGTATTAAATTCTTACTGCAGCAATGTTACCTTCAGCTTGCACCTTGACCTTGCTAAAAGCAAATGGGCCAGTTCTGTTTGTACAGCAGGAATTCAGTAAGGAAGCGACATCCAAGATTTTCAGAAGGTACACAGGTAAACAGATCAAATGCCAAGAAACACCAAAATAGGAACACTAAAAACTGCACGGTACAGAGGCACCACCTCTAACACRCTTAATAACCTGAGGAAACAAGTTAATAAGGAATTTATGAAAGAAACTTGCTTTGCTTTTAAGCAGGCATGTACTACCTCACCAATAATTGCTGTATACTTATACACGGCTCATTCCCATATAAAGAATGGAAGTGAATTGAAAACTAATATTACTCCTCTTCTACACAGAAAAATACTACTTAAGATATTGAACTAAAATACTGAGGCAAAGGGCCAGCTTGCACAAACATTATAGCTTAACTTGTAACTACTGGAAAAAAAAAACTACCCTTCAATGTTCAGGTAAACAGCTTCCCTCAAAAACTGATGTATGTGCAACTCCTACAGAAGCCAATGCAATAAATCCAAGTCTGGCTGAAATCAGTAGCAGAATCCCCCCAACCAACTTTTATCAGGTTACGACTACCACAGAAGGGAGCTGCGCATACGTATTTGAGGACAACACTGCAGCCAACTTTTAATTTAATCTCAGAAAGCAAAGATTTAACAACCTTTTTTTTCCCCTCCAAATTTCCAGCATTTCTCTGTATTTCATAATTTCTCAAAAATAAAGCTTTTACATTCTGACATTAATTTACTCAAAATAAATTAATTTCTAATTTTAGAGAAACTGCAACACCTCATGAAGCAAATACACTTAAAAACAGCACAAAGTCTCAGGAAATCAAAACTTTGTTTAAATAGAATTAATGTTTGTTAACTACATACCACAGCAATAAAAGTTATGAATATTATTCTGCTAACAGATATATACTTCAAGTTAATACCCTTAAAAATCTTCCAATACAAAACCACCATTTAAATAGCAGTAATGCCATCATGTAGATTAATGATTTTTATTTTGCCCTTATCTAGCATTTTTCTGTTTAAAGCTATATGCTTGACAAATTATAGTACAAATCAAAGCCAACCACTATGGAAATCTCTTGCCTGTGAAAGACAAAAAAAGTTTTATGCTTTGCAGACAAAATATGCATTGCGTGCACCTAATTAAAGTGTGAATCAAAGCTTTCAGCTATCACACATAACAACCTACTCAGTCTACAGAAATAGCTGATATACATACAGAATCAAGTTTAAAATGAAAGTCTCTACTACACAGTTTAAGTAAAAATAAGATAGCTTTCTGCTATATTCAAGTAAATGAACAAGAATACTTCAGACAAATTGCATTCCTTTGCTCAAATTTTCACTTTAAAAAGTGACTTTAAAAGTAACAGTTCATTTCTATCATTGCTACAAACCTGAAATACTAGACTAGGAGTAGTACATAGAGGAACAGATTTTTTTTTTTTTTTAAGTTATTAACATCACCTCTATGGTTACATACAAAGCCATGATTAAATCTATTTCATATATGAAAGATTTATTTTTCAAGCCAAAAGACATAAACAACTACCACAGCAATTGAAGAATTACAGCATCTGTAACTGAGACAAGAAAATATGTTGAAATGTCATTTCCCAATCAGTTGCATGGGTTTTGCTGTGATCTTTATGAGTGCAGATATGAACAACTTCTTCCTAGAGTCACAATTTTATTCCGGAAATTTCCTATTATAAATGCTAGAGTATATCCTTCCATAATGCAAAAATATATCTGATTTATTTCTTGTTGTTTACAGATGATTTGCAAGTATGATTATTTTTTGTTGTTGTGAACGAAGAAAAAGTTCCAGTAAGAATCCATTAATCTGCCCAGTGCAGCCAGGCCAAGGATACTTATACCGATCATCAATCCTACCAATTAGCACTACTGCTGATGTATTCTTGGGTAATCAATCCAGCCTGATCAATTAAGAACAGACAGAATGCTTTAAAATATTAACTATCCTGGACTTCAAAAACTGGCCATCTTTCACAAAAATAACAAAACTAAAAGATTATCACTTGTTTGACAGAATCATAGAAAAATCTAGTTTGGAAAGGACCTCTGGAGACCATCTGGTCCATCCTCCTCCTGAAAGCATGGCCTTAGGCTAGGTTCTCCAGGGCCCTGTCAAGTCAATGCTTGATTATTAATAGCAAGGGAGATGCCACCAGTTCTCTAGGAAACTGATCCCAATGTTTAATCGCTCTCACAATGAAGAACTATTTTATTTTATCCAGATGGAATTTCCCTGAAGCAACTTGTGCCCATTGCCTCTTGTCCTGTCATCRTACATCCCTGTGAAGAGAACACCTCCACTTCCTCTGTAACTATCTTTCAGGTGTGGGAAGACTGCTTAGATCCCCTGCCGATTTCCAAGCCTCTAATCACCTTAGTGGCCCTTTGCCAGCTAGTAAGTGCTGAGGACCGTGGAATAAGCAAAATCCTTGACCTGCTGGCCATCCTCTTCATGATGCAGTCCAGGACACAGTTTGCCTTCTTTACTGTCAGGGCACACTGCTGGTTCATGTTCAGCTTACCCCAGGCCCTTCCCAGAAGGGCTACACCCCAGTCTCCGTCCTCAGTGTGTTCTGCTGCTTGGGATTATTCCATCACAGGTGCAGGACTTTATCTTCTTCCTGTTGGCCCTATCTTCCAGCCTGTCAAGGTCTCTCTGAAGAGTGGCTCCTCCTTCCCACATACCTACCCTTTCACTTTATCATCTGCAAATGCAGTAAGGGTTCAGTCCTGTCATCAGATTGTTTATAAAGATATTGAACAGTACCAGACACAGTATCGACCCTTGAGGAATTCCACCTGTGAGCAGCTGCCAGTTTGACTTCAAGCCATTGACCACCACCCTTTGATCTTGGCAGTTTAGCCACTTTTCACGGTCTATATATCCAGTCCGTATCTTATCGACTTGTCAACAGGGATGTTGTGGGAGACCATGTCAAAGGCCTTGTTAAAATCAAGACAGATGGCATCTGAGGCTCACTCTCATCCACTGATCAAGTTGCTTCATCACAGAATGATGCTCAAGCACGATTTACCCTTGGTAAATCTGAGCTGGCTCTTCCCAATCATTTTCTTATCTTTCATGTGCCTGGAAACAACTTCCACAAGGACCTGTTTCATTTTTTGCAGGGACTGAAGCAAGGCTGACTGGTCTGTAGCTTCCCAAGTTGTCTTTTTTGCAGATGCAGATAATATTTGCCTTTTTCCAATCATCTGGGTCTTCCAAGATCTTTCAAAGATGATAGATGGTGGCTCTGTTGGTCAGGAAACTCTTCTAGCACTCTCAGAAGCATCCCATCAGATCCCTGTAGAGTTATGTAACGTACTCAATTCAGCAGTGGACCTACATCTTCCTTGTACTTCTGCTTGCTACTAACATACCTGAAGAAGCCTTTCTTGTTATTCTTGAAACCTGTTACCAGTTTAAGCTCCAGCTGAGCTTCTTCCTTCCTAATGAGATCTCTGCACACCCGAGCAACAATTTTATATTCTTCTTTGAGAGTCTATCCCCTTTTCCAAGGCTAAGGTGAACAAATGACTCAAAAACAATAAAACATATTTGCAAGATTAAAAGACAGAAAGCAAGCTTTTTTTTCTTTTAAGAATAAAAAGGAATACTCACATCTTTGAATGTTTAGAAAACTACAGAACACACAAAATAAACTAATAATATGTTGAAGATGCTCTAGTGTTTTCCTGAATACTTAAAAGATTTTATATTCAAATCAACCCTTTTGTCAGTATTTATAACTCTGGTACTGTTTCAGAACATTAAGAAATGAAACACCAGTAAAAGATTTTTTTTTTTTTTAAGTTGCTAGGTAAGAGAGATCTGAGAGTTAAGGATGAAGAGAAAGGGAGAAGTATTACTGAAATATCTATTGAGCTAAGAACTGTTAACAATTTGCTCTTGAAGATGAGCTTTTTTATGAGTATTACTGAAAAGATCTTCCTCATAAAGCAGTACAACTTGTTCTCTGCCTTTTCTGTTCTCTTAGTTTTCATATTTTAAACTGCAAATCAAACATGCAAGTAACAGGTAAGATTTACATTAAATGATCATTTCCTCAGAGTTGTGTCTCTATGACAAAGTCTTGTATTGCCAACAACACATTGTTCTGTAACTGTTCTTTTTGTATTCTTATTCTTTTAGGACAGATGTGAATTTAAGATTTATATTAACTTTGCCTATACTACAGGGTACCTCAAAACTTTCAGTGAGGAAGGAATTCCAGGACATTTTGTCCCACTTGCCATAAAGTTTCATCCAAGCTCTCATATTCTCTTAAAGTTTAAATTTTCCTGGATATTTATTTTTTAATTTGAAATTAAAGAGATGATCAGTCCTTTTAAGTAGCCAGTATGATTTGGCTATGTACATTTTAGTGCATTTCACACTAGGTTTAAAAACAACAGCAAAAGAAGAAACTGTTATCAAGCAAATTAGGTAGGAAATAAAAAACACAAAGGTAAAGAAGTCAATAACATACCGCAAAACATTTGCAATTGCCTAACATTTCTCATACAAAAAGGAAAGGAGAAACACTCCAAAGGTTATAAGTATTCAGTACCCAATTTTTCAGGCATGCAAAATTCTTAGAAATTAATTGCATTATACAGATTCAGAATGATTTGAAATGAGTAAAATAAGAGTACATGCCCTCGTGATCATTAGGAAGAAATTCTAACATGTTATGTATGAGGAACAAAAGATTAAGAACATGCACATTTACCACAGGACCCAGCCTTAAGAGTAAGTTAATATACAACATATTAATGGAGACTTAAAAGCCGGCTCAGAAGCCTCAAAGAGCTATAAACAAAGGGTCACCAGCTAAAAAGGCAGACCTTGACCCTGGGCCTATCTGGCTGGGTTGTGTCACAAAGCAACAGAGACTGAAAGACAAACATACTACAGCTGTTATGATAGATTTTCATAATTTTCTATTAAATAAGTTTTTCATTTTGTCTAAGCAAATGGTTCACAAGACATGGTTATCACAAAGTTGTAAAGCAGCTGACTTTATAATTCACCTATCATAACTTAATAATAACTGTCTATTTTCTCTAGTAATCATTTGTTTTATTGACAACAAAAATCAGTCAGTACATCAGCAAACATTAATTGTGTCGCAAGCTATCATAGGCAAGAATTTTTGCCCACACCACCTGAACTGACTACAAAGAAAAATGTGTTTACATGCAACTTTAGCATGTGCTAAGTTTGTTTAACAAAATAGTATGAGAAGGATGCTGGTTGTAGTCAGTGTAGTCAAGAGAAAAGCAGTTTGATAATGAGGGATGCTATGTTTGCTCCCTACGTAATGAAGTATTTTAAATGATGCAAGCAAAACAATTCCTTTTTGGTGCAGAGCTTTATATTCTTGGAGTTCTCTAAACTTGGATATATGACTTCARAGTCAAAACTTCCAGCATTTTTCAGTCCCTACTGATACTCTTCCACATATGATTTGTTCTCATATTAGGTTGCAAGCATGACTTGGATACCTGCACTTTTTGCACGTATTCTCTCCGTCACAAAAAAGTTCCTCAAAACCATCAAACAGGAAAGAACAAACACAATTTTTTGCAGTGCAATAACTCTGGTATATTAGAGCCTTTGGCAGGACGCCAGTCGTGAGCATTCTTTCCTGTAAGATAGCAGTCTTGCAGCTCAACRGCTATAGGTTATCACATCATTTGCAATAATTTATACCCAGATCCGTATATTTAAAGCATTAGCTGATATATAAATTCCCACAAATGGGATATTTCAGAAAGTACACCACTTTTGTTTGCCTTTGAAGCCCAAGCCTTTCTTTGAGGACAACCTGCTAATTCAGATAGAGTCTCTGCAAGGATCTTGATCTCTCCCCTCTTGAAAACAGAAGCGCAACATTCCTTTCCCCCCCAAATACTACCATTTTGCGGGGGGACACTTCCATCATTCAACAACTACCTCAGCCATACCCTATGCCTCTCTTATCAAACATGGTAACTTACTGTTTGGAAACAGGTAACTACGCCAACATTAGCCTGGATCCTGTGCCATGCCTCACTTTTAATAGCCTCTGCCAGGCTAATAAATTAGCCCTGGCAGAAGACAGGCACAAAGGTTGCATCATCTTTGACTATCAGATGGACACTGAATCAGTGGAAAAGATCCAGGAGGAGGAGACAAGGGGCAGCAATGAAGCCCAGCTATAATCTCTTTAGAAACTACAGGCACAGACCCCCTAGAATGATCAAATCATAACAAAACCTGTTTCTCCCAAACTACAAAGCATATCCCATACAACAGTCCAGCTGCTTGTCCACTGCAAGACTATGGGCTTATACCTCAAATCAGGGCAATGTCAAAATGTCAGCATTTAATGAAAAGAAACATATGTTGCAAGTACTATTCAATACAGAGCTTTTGGAAAGAAAGAAAAAAGTAAAGCTACTTCCTATACCACTTGTATTTCTAAGTTATTTCCACAATAAGCATTACAGAAGTATTCCTTTAATCCAGTCATCCTGGTATTCTGAACACCCAGCTTCCTCAAACCATTCTCTGAGCCTTCACTCAGAGAACTTCTACATTATACCTGTAACATGGTGTGCTTTTCTTTTCTGGTCATGAAACCTAACTGAGGTCTTATACAGAACATAATAGTTTAAACTAGACAACCATATAAGCTGCATTTTTTACACTACTGATTAGTTTCCAACTAAGTGTGGAATCACTATTTGTGATTTTTGTTTATTTTGCACCTTGCATATCAAAATCCTCCGATGAGTCCAGCATCAAAACTCTTGGTTTTATTAAGTTTAGAACTAAAAAAAAAAATTACTCAGCAGAATGAGAGTGCATAGATATTTTAATACCACTATTACTGGAAAAAAATAGCATTAAAGTGGCACTGCATCTCATTTGTATCACTTGCAATATCTTTGCAAAGTCTACTAATATGTAATCCAATAGTGACAGGTCACACATACTGCTTTCTGACTAATTAATAAGTGGACATTTTTAAAACTTGCTTATGTTGAGGTTCTTCATCCTTTTTCTTTAACCTTAACTGAAGGGTGATATTTAGACTGAATATTCTTAGTAACTGGTACTAAGCCTTGCAATTCAAAGAAATATGGACAGAATCAAAATTTTGAGCAACTCGCTGTTTGTTCCACCTTGATTTCTAGTAAATCAAGCGATCACAAAAAAATAGAGATCTTTCATTGCGTTATTACAGGTGACCAAGTCAAGTGTTTTGCATATATTGTACATCTGACCACTGGAGGCATGTTTGTGAAAAAAAATGTTAAAAGTAATCGATACTGCTGAGTATATCTATTTTGATTAGTAATAATTACAAAAATAGTTAACTAACAGCACACCCAGTTTTATGAGCTGTAAATAGAAAAAGAGGAAGTGTGTTATGTGGTAAAAAAAAGGGAAAGTCAGACTCTTTTCTAAAGAAATCCTGAAGTCTTTATTCAGGCATAAATCCTGTTAAAGAAAGGAAGAGCTTTTCCTGAGAAAAACCACATGATTTGAACTACTTTATCATCTAAATGTAGATGAAGACACAGGGAACTCTCTTGTTTCTTTTGCATTAGAAACATTCAACTAATTTTCCTTCCATCCTGTCCCGTGCTTTGAAAGGCATCACCAGCTGCTTGTTGGGGTTTGGGGGTTTTTGGGGGGTTGTATGACCAGTATTAGTCATACTGGAATATTACCTGGAAACTTCCAGTAGGTCAAGGTTCAATTATACCATATACTGTGCAGATATGTAGCAAGTGATACTTTCAGTAGGACATTTAAACAGGTAACCAAGGCATGAGGCATATGAAAATTTAACACACCTTGAAAAGAACAGACATAACAATAACAGAAAAGGAATGGACACATCTCAATAATCAATCATGACTTGTTACCTCTCTCAATGTGTCTCTCATGTCTCATGACACACAAACCTGATGAAAGATTAGAACTTTTAGAAAGATCAGAAGAGGTGACTACAGATTTTGACTGGGAACTTTTTCAAGCTACAACAGGTGAAAAGAACAAGGGCATTTGTGGGAAAACTGAAATAGGAGAATAAAAGGCTTCAAGGTTAAGGACATGGAGCTCAACTCTGATCTACGCAGAAAGCTTAAAACTTCAACTCAAAAAAAAAAAAAAAAAAGCATTAAAATGGCTGGCATCCCTGCACAAAAATCTCTGGCTCATATTAATATTGGGCTAGCATTCAAGGCCAAAGTCTTGCCATTCCACACAGTGCTGTGTGAATGTAAGGAGTAGTAAGCATTTGAGCCATGAGCAGGAACATCTCCTAATTATGCTCTGTTCATGAGAAAGTCAGACTGGAAAAGAACAGCTGCAAGTCTATTTCTCATAAGCACTGAGTTAACCTGCTCACAAGCAGTACTTTCCTTATTCCCACTGTCCCCAAACGCTTGGAACTGACACAGGGAAATAAATGAAAATGCTTGCAAATAGCACAATTTCCCATCCATTGAATCCATTTGCAGTACCAATGCTGCAAACTCAATTCTATTTTCTACGGGCTTGTTATTTTAAAATACTTCAGAGATATTTGATCTCTTCTGTTTTTAAAAGACAATCCAATAGGCTTGCCAACAATTTACTTTGGAGAAAGAAAGGAAGGAAAAGGAGATCTAACACTGGAATATTACCTGCCATCTGGAGGGGCTTAAATTATACAAGTTTGTGGTATTTGAGCCTAGAGCTCAATCACTTGAAAATCATGTCCATCCACATATAGTCACTAAGTTCCAGTTGGTGATGGGAACTCCACAAAGAAATGTTAGAATATCAGTCAGCAAGAGGCTATTTTAGACTTAAATTTCTTATATCCTACAAAGCTCTGCTGCCTATTTATATAAATTGCTGACATAAAATTGAAAAAACTGGGGGACATTATAAGAAACTATAAATCTATTCCTTTTTATGAATGAGTAGCTGTCTTGAGACTATATATTGACTAAAACAGGTAGGATCTGACTAACAGTCATGGCATTTTTTTTTTTTTTGGTGTAAGACAATAAAATAGTTACAATACCTTTTACTGTCTGATGTGTATACACCAAAGTTCATGTTATATTTCTATTTATTAAAACATACATATGGGATCAACTCATAAATAGCAAAAAAGTTAGTTTTACAAGAAGAAAATGATTTAAAGAGAAATTCCAAAATTTCTTCATTTTCATATCATCTGTATTGCTTTTACAAAGGTAAATCATTTTGACAGGTACAAAACAAATGCTCACTGACTGTTTTAGTAAGCTAAAAGCAAGACTCACACCATTTTCATTAGGACTAAGTATCCATCTTTAGCTACATCACTGCAAAAACACACTATAACCATGAATACATAGGCAGCTCTGTGCTACATTCATGCCAATTCAATTATTTTGTATTCCTCTAGCTTTCAAGAGTTGCACCTCCAACCCAGATGCAGCAAAAAAATAGCAATTTTTATTACAGTAAAAACTATAACAAAGGTGTTCTGGAGGAAACCTGCATAAGTGGCAAGCAAAGACAGGAGAAAAGGAGAGGAACAAGTAATTTTAAAGAATTGTTGGAAGTTTCCCTTCATATTTACGGCAATTAGCACACATGTATGTTTCATTATATGCTGTTCTGTGCCATTTACAGAAGTAGATATGAAACTAACTGCTGTAAATTGACTTAAAATGAAAATGCCTTAGCTTCAGATAGAAATCTAAGTACCTCTGCTAAACGATCATTTTATTTTATTCAAAAGCAAGTGGAAAAAATGGTTCTTTACCATGCAGTAACTATTTTTGATATGTGTTGCGCACGTGTATTCTATTTCCAGCACACACCACCACCAAGCACATGAGATCAGACTATTTTTGCCAGCAGGCCTTCTCAGCTAAGGATATAAATGGCAAAGTAGGCTCACTTCCCTCACCAGTAAAGAAACCAGGTGCCAGGTACTAACTTAGTACCAGTGGAAAGAGTTAGTTGGGTCATACAGTACCTCAAAGAATTGTAATTTCTTCAGAAAGACTGCTTGGTTTCTTTAAGATGTCAAATACACATAGCTATGCCATGAATATTTTAAATGGAGGAGACTACATTTGAATACTTACAAAAGAGATCTGGACCTTAGACACTACAGTAGAAAGTCAGGAGTTCAGAGGTATGTAACAGAAGTTAAACAAACAAAGCTCTTCATCTAAACACAAAAGCATTTACCAGTGATGTCCTGGGTTGTAGAGCATGGACAAAAATTGTCCTTTTATCAATTTAGTAAAACAAAGCCAATCAGTAATCTGTAACTTCTGTTAATCTTCACCTGGTACCTATGCAGGTTTTAACCTTTTTATATGGAGCACAGATGACATAGTATACCTAGTAACAAAAAAATGGATCCATATGCCCAGAAACTGTGTAACAAAAACTCTTGCCAACATCAGAGTGAGCTTGCAGCTTTTGAGAAGATATAAGATAGTCTATGACAGACATGGAATTTACACATAACAACCTTTGATTTCTTTCTTTTGAACAGAGGTTGAGTACGAGGTGTTTGAAAAGACTTAAGATTACATGAACAAAATTAGCCACCCTCTACCATAATCATGTTAAAATGGCTCTGATGTCATGGCTGGAGTTGAACTGAATTGCTCAATAACCCTGGTGATCCGTAATCATAACCAAAGCATGTAGTAAACAACTTGATACTACTGAAAGACAGAATTTTGCCCAATGACAGAGATTCCTCCATATTTTCTGAGCAATAAATAGAATTCCACTTCAAAAWATGCAAAACTGTCTTGGGAACCTAAAACATAACTACAGACATGTACAACCAGACTGAAAAGACAGATAAGTTCCTGAAGTGTCTTAACCTAGGTTAGGACACAAATCCAGCTTTTAAGAGATTAAAAAAAGAAAATAAAAAAATAAAGCAAGCCTTCCCTCTAATCTACAAAAAATCTATTCTCCATTTCAAGATTTGAAATGAAAGCAAAAGTATATTGTTGATACAGGCCTATAAAGAAAGACCATGAAGTAACATTTTGTCATTCAGGAGTGTATCCCAAACTGATCATCTAATACCTAATACTCTAAGGTGATGCAATTCCAGACTCCAGCAAAAACAGCAGCTGTCAAAAGGAAAGGCACTGAGAATAAAACACCTCTAAAGGCATCTCTCAAAGTCTGGCCAAACTCCCAGCTGTGAAGGGCTAGTGGTACAGAAAGAAACTTCTAAAAGCTCTTTCGACCTGAACAGTGCTAAAGACACTTGCAGATTAAAAACAGGTAAAGGAGAGTCTCCGTGAATACTGAGTGCTTAATTTCAGCTCACCACCATGCTCTGAAGAGGGAATGGAAAAAAACCAACCSTCTGGGGCTGCAGCACCTGTCAGAGCAGGCTCAAAGTGATTTCAAGTATCCCACTAGCAAAGTCAAAGAGGAGTATGGTATCACTGTAGTATTGTTGGTATTCATTACTATACAGGGCTTTTTCAGAGCTGTCCCAGCTAGTGACTCAAGATTTCATTGTAGTCGTCAGAGGAAACTATACTTTCTAAAGACAAGATTACTAGTACTCACAGCATTGTACCACATAGGTCAACAATACGTGAAACAATCCAAATACTTACAAATACACACCAAGAGCTAGAGAAAGCACAGCCATACAAGGATATCGGAGGACCCATCTGAACTACTTCCATGACCTCTCATAAGGTAGAGATACCAGTGAAGACTGCATAGACATTTCTCTAGCTTTCGATAGGAAACTAATAGTCACCTAAGTTGTCTAGCTCTAATACACCCGCTGGTATCTACAAAGCCTACGCTCTGCCTATAAATGAGAAACTGTGCCATATTAAGGATTTTACTCAACAGGGGAAACTCAAGTATGCCAGGCAGACTTTACTCACTTCTGTGGAAACAAAGACTGTTCAGATACAGCATCCCCTCCATTAATCTCTTATACCAAATCAGACTTCAACAGCACTGAATCTTGCAGCCTTTAGACTCTGATACACACACAGAGATACCTGAACTGCTCTGGTGATGATGATGCGAGTTTCTAGTAAAGTCATGTAGTTTCTGTAGTATTCAAGTTTGCCTGAGCATCTCTAAATTACACATATAGATAATTACTGCTTCCATTTCAGATTAATATCGAAAATTCTTACATGGCATGGACTGTGGCCCAACACTACAAGGACACACTAATAGTCACCTAATTACAAGTTTCTCTGACCCAGGATAGAAAAAGTATGCTGCATTTCAGAGAACTGTTGTACATTAACTTCAAAACAGTTTCCAAGAAGTCTATAGGGCCAGTGTCCTACAAAGGACTATATTCCAAAAGTCAAATCCAACCATAACAAACATAGGAAGTCATCCACATCTGACTTAGTATTCCTATTAGGTTTATACAAAACCAACTTTTCTATAGAACATATTTATAAAACCAAGATTAAATGAATTGTAGTTGCAATATACACATAATGTAACTGTTGAAGATGCTTTCCATTACATACAAGCTCACATAACCCACTCACACAACCAAAGACAACTATGAATCAAATCTTAGACAAGCCTTTAACAATGACAAATACAGAGCAAAACTATTTCCAAGTATTGAAATACTGAATTCTAGTCTATTCTGAATACTGTTTTCTAAATACTGAAATAACAGTTTGGATATATTTTATATTCAGATTGAACAGTCTCTTTATGAGAGGAACAGGAAAAAAATCCTTTGTCTGACTACCTAAAGACAACATCCACAGAACACAGTTTTTCCAGTATAAAACATTTTGCATCCACCTGGTACCTTTTTGCATTTTAATTTGGTCCACTCTGGAAAAGACCACTCTAGACAAAATTTAACAATCTGAAAATTAATTATAGCACTTCAAGGCCTGCATGCACATTTCACTGTTCCAGGTATTCCAATTCAGTACGTTTCACTGCTTCACTATCATCTTGCCTAGATGTCACTTATTTAAATTCTGGGACACAGTCAAAGATGCTTCTCCACAGCTCCCGCTTGTGCCCTGGTGACATACTCAAAGGCACTACAGATTCCTGCCCAGGAGGCTTCTGCATTGTTTCTCCAGGCACCCAAAGGTCTTGAGCATTGTGTCAGTTCCAGACATTGCGCAAAGCTGCAAAAGTTCTCCAGCTGTTCAGGATCCCATGCAGCTTGCTTATCTGTGAGCTGCGACAGACAGCTGTATTTATTCACATTAATAAAATGGCATTTAGTCATTCGGTTCATGAGAATCTTAACTCTAAAGTCAGGCTTCAGAGCCCCTATTTTCAGTGATTAAAAGCAAAGAGCAGTAGAGAAAAACCCAAGCTTCCATAAGTTTCACTCAACTTAGGGTACATCAGACACACTAAGGGAAGGATCTCACAAAGGCTAAGAAGCCTTCAGAGGCTAGTCCCCTAAGTTTGCTATACAGCCACCAGAAAGGAGGCTGGAGAACAACTTTGGATCCCATATAAGGGGCCAAACAGTTAAACTTGTCTATTCACCAAGATGTTGATGCTTTGTGACTACTTCTCCATACCATAAGAATTGTTTTGTACCTAATATTTAAATTTAATAATTTTAGGCATTCAATTCGATCAGTTTTTTCCATGCATTTACAATAATATTTTTAAGGGATTTGGGGAGGTTGCCCCTGTTTCCCTTTTGCCTCCCCCAGTTAAACTAAAGAACTAACCAGATTCCACTCTCTCAAAAATGTGTATTTTATACAAAAATCAATATTTTAAGGTGATTTTCATTGAAAAAAGTTATTTCCAGAAAATATCACATACATTGTGTGCATTTTTCTACTGGACTAACAACCCAAGGCAATGTTTTAAACTATTTAAACATAATAATTTAAACAAAAAATTAAGCAGTGTTTTATCAGCAATTAAAACTTATCATAGCCTATGTTCTTCAGTAGCTGAAGATACATATTTTAGGTCTGCTCATATTTGAGCATTCCAGTACACACAAGCCCACTGAACAACACCAAGTATAGCACTTTACTGTTATTTTTGAAAACAGATATCCATGATATAAAATAGCCCCACAGTTCATGTAACAGAGGTAGGTGCTGTTTTGTAGTTCCATGTGACTGTATTACAGAGTCCAACCTTAGGCAAGGGCTGTTGTAGGCTACCAAAGCACTATTCACCAAGCTTGATTCTCCTTGGCAAGTTCACACTCTTAAGAATCACCACAGTAACTATAAGGCTACAGAACCAGTTCAGACAGGTTTGGGTTTTTTAATCAAATCTTAAGTAATAACCTGGATCTCTTACCCAAGAAAGCTTCCATTCTAATGGGTAAGGAGGGAGAAGAACATTTTATTGTGATGGATCAACTACTGACACTTCAATTTTGGAATCGGATCTCAGATGTCATGCAAGAGAAGGAATGGTCAAGGAGTACACATAAATGTTCTGCTTCATCAGCTTTAAAGGGCAAATCTCAAAAGTACCTCAATCCAGGAAAAATATTGTTAAGAAGATGGCTCTCTTGCTGGCTTTCATAATTTATCTTTCACTAATAGGATGATCTTAAATTTCTTATTCATCAGCTTTGTGCTCACAAATCACAGTGAGCTATGGTCTACAACTCATTCAAGACCAAAAAAGGAAGAAAAATTGCATGAAACATCCACCACTGACATCTCAGCTGAATCCAGCCAGTTGCAGGAGAACTTTTTTGAAGTATTATACTGTGGTAATATTAGCAATGAAGAAAGTTGTCTCTACTTCCACTGGAGTCTATGAAAAACTCTAATCAAAGAGAGAAGTACACTGTGGTTGATAGTACTGTCAATTCAAATAGTCTTCAATCAGTGACAGAATGGAGTCTCTCTGAGACAGCAAATACAGTATTTTTAAAAATTGTTCCTGGCACTAAAGTGAATATAGCATTTCTTGCTGGAGAACTTGCACTAGAGGAAAGGGACACCCAATATTTCATAGACAAGTGTTTAGAGCACACACTACAGGAAGAGAGAGACATCTGAACAGATGTCCCAGATAAGCCTGATGATGAAGACCATCTTGCATCTCAAATAGGAGATGCAAGAGAGAACCAAGCAGGTACAGATTCAGTCTCTTCTGTTTAAATTAATCCACTCTAGCATCTGTACTGTCCTGATCACAACTCACCGAACTAGGGAGAAAGCTTTCTGTCCACTTCTATTTAGCACATTTTTACACCAGTTGCTCTGAGACAAGTCTATCCTCAACTTCAGAGTTCCTTAAAAACAACAATCTGACCCCAGTTTTATCTTTGAAATTCTAGACTAGTGGATTAAAAACTCTATTCCCAACTACAGAATAATATTAAGAAAGCTGAATATATGAAAATACTTTCCCATAACATTCTCACGCGAGAAGCTGTAAACATGAGTGAGAAGGCAGACAAGGGATTCTTAGCTGAAAGTTTCACAGCTGATTAGGGCTAATTTAAAGACTGCACTGTTGTAGAAAGTGCCACCCACGGACTTCCTACCCAATTCCTTGTGCCATTCTCCTGAACAGAAATGCATCACTCTTTCAGAGGTAGAGTAATGTGGCTACATCCTTGTGTTCTTATTGAAAAACTTCCTGGAAACCTTTCCATTTGCACTTTTTATGAAGCTAAAAGGTGTCTGTATATTCATCTAATAAACTAATACATACACCTATTTACCATGCCAGGAAGTGCTGCATTAACTACATGCATGGTTTTTGTTATTTGCTAATTGCCAGTACCTTGTTCTATGATTAGCCATGAGATTAAAATAAATATGTGCAAGACATACAGAATAATGTGGATCAAATAACATGTTGAACTCATCTGAACAACATTCCATTAATAGAACCATATACATGATCACTTAGGGACTCAGCAGCTCAGCCATACTTAAGGCCAAGAAGAAAGTTCTGTCTAAAAAATTAATTTTTCTTGCTCTCAACAAACCACATAGTCATTCCAATTTCTCTTGAAATTCAACACACCTCTTTAGGATAGAATGTAGAGGAGCATTTGGAGTCATCTGACTGAGGTATTCCCAAAAGACAGCCATTTAAAACCTGTTTTCCTTAACTTTTTTGTGCTTTTTTTTTTGTGTAGAATGGTGGATTAAGTCACAGTTCTGACTGCACTTTATTGGCTCAGTTGTTCAACCCTTGACCTAGAAAATCATGACACCTATTAGTTCTTTCAAAGAAGCAGTATCAGAAGAAAGTTTAAGAGGAAAAATAACTGACTTCAGACAAATGCAGGCCGAGTATTCCAAATTCAAAAGATAACTATGTGCACAGTTAGTCAGAGGACATACCTGAGAGGCTGCCTAACATGCCAGTTTTCACACAACTCATGCTGCTCCAGCAGACATGCAATAGCCATTGAACCTAGTCTATAGGCATCTGGCATCAGTTTGAATCCAAACCTTGGCAAAAGTCTGGAATGGAAAAAGGAGGAATCTAGCTACTGTCTACCTCTGAAGGAATTTACTTCGGGGAATGAAATGCATGTACAGCAACAAAGATATCCAGAAGGCACTAAAATCTTTTCAAGTGTGTACCTGAATCCTCAAAGGGGAATAGTGGAGTAATACATCAATTCTTCTCTTGGTTCCTCTGCATGAGCTGGAATCTGGAGGAATATAAAATGCTCTGGGAAAATACTAATCTTTCCCCTTGATCACCTAACAGAGACTGGGAAGAAAAAAGATAACTATACCCACAGCTGTACCTCTGTACTACTCTCACTGGTAGCACAAAAATCAAAGTAGATCAAGTATTTGAAAGTTATTACAGAACTGCTTTCCTTCTTGGGTATTATCATTCAATCCACATCAAAACTCTTAAATGAAGGTGGTTTCACAGGTCAGCTCTCTGAAGCCTACCTACTTTACAAACTTCTGCCAGCAAAAAACACACCAGCTGGAAACGGCAGCCGGGAACCACACACCACACAGCCAATTCTGCTGTGCTGGAAACAAAATTCTCATACAGACAAGTTACGCCAACAGAAAAAGCATTTGTGTTGGCTTTACTCACGCTGCAGTCCCAAATGAAGAATTTTTACTGGCAGAAAGATTCTTTCAGCATTTGTAAGAGGGGCTTTATTGGCAGAGCTGCAGTGACTGAAGTTGTGTCAGGTAAAAGCAGTGTCAAGTGCTCCAATACCAGATTTTTCAAGTTGCCTTGAAAGCTGGTTAACAACAAAAAAAAGTTAACCATCCATATTCCGATTTCTCAAGAATTTCTAAAAGAAGGTCTTCAAAGAACAAATTTTGTTCAAATTCGTAAACTAACAGCCATGCCCAACCCCTCTTCCCTCATATGCATGAGGTCAATAAGTTAATTGCCTGGTATATGCAATTAGTGCAGTTCCCTTCAGAGAAGTAATGCTGAACAGCCCGCTCTTAACAAAAACACTCTAAACACAGGCAGTGAACAAAATCTGAAGAAGCTGCAGGTTCCTGTCCTTGAAAGCTCCCCCTCTAGCTCTCTCATGCAAACTGAAATCTGGAGGTGGTCTGTTCCTTCTAGAGAATCAAAGCATTTCATTCTCGTCCCATAGAAGGGGACAGAATAGTTCCACACATCAGACAGGAGGGTGGATGGATGCAAGAAAACCGAAGACAACTCAGATGCAAACCTTTGCTGAAAGAAAAGGAAATACAAGCAAAAAAATCTCCAGCTGAACAGGGGAAAATTGGAGTTACCAACTGACCTGGCTGACCAGACACCAGGGGAGGGAGAGTAAAACAGTAACTGCTTAAAGTTTAAAACAGTAGTGTGAAGCTTTGTTTAACAGTATGAGCTGTAAACAGAATCAATGGACTATGCACCAGTAAGTTGCTACCCAAGGCAAGCACGTGAGGAATAGACCTCTAAACACATACAAGTGTCTTCTTGACAGGACACGAAGGGAGGGCTGAATGAACGTGGCAGTCCTAAGGGAAACCATGGTGCAAGGAACAGCAGGTAAAAAGAGGGAAAGGAAAGGTTTATAAAAGGCATCTGTTTCTTCAGTTACTGTAACCATCATGAAATAAAACTGCTAAAAAAAATTAAGTGAAAAAAAACCCACAGATGTGATCTCTCTCACTGGTCCCGTCTCAAGTATCTGTAGTTTGTAATTGCTAAGCATAACATAATCCCTGTTTCACATCACTAAACACAAACAGGAGTGGGGAATAAGAGCAGGAAAAGAGAGGACTTGGAATCACATAGCATCCTTTAGCTTGCCAAAACAACATCCCAAATGCAAACTTCTATAATAACTACAAATTCAATAAATATTATGCAAAGCCTTAGGGAACTGAATGAAAAATGCTTTAAGGTGCAGAATTAAGTTGCTCAGCTCTTTGGAACATGGACATTAGTGAACACTATCTGAAAATCAAAGTAGTAACTCTCAGGGAACAGACTTTAGCTTTGCCTTCTTTCTGAGCTTACATATTTAAGATCCGAAGAAGTTATAACACAAAACTGTGTCCAAGAATACACTGCTGACCCAAAACAAAGCTTTACAACAACTTAAGAACAATTCTTCCTCCCTTCCTTACAGTACCATATTTCCCAATAGTACTACCCACACACTCAGACTTTCAGGTTTTTTTAAGATGAAAAATCCTGAAAAATTGCACACACAACCGCACAAGTAATACCACTAATATACATAGTATGCTGAATCTACATTACAAATGAAAAATGAAGCTACTCAAATTGCCTATGCAAATTTAATTCAGCCCCTTGTGCGAACACAGCATAGCTCTTAATTACTTGATCATAGACTTTTACCCATGGGACACCTGTTTTATTCCATGTACAGGCTGTACCTCCTCCAAGGATGGAATATTGCCAGCTAATAAAAAGAATTCCTGCATCGACTCAGCTGCATTGGCTGCAGACCTGGGAAGGCACACACTGTACGCTTACACAAGCCAGGACTGGTCATATATGTTCACTTCATAAAGGCCAATTTTTATTTATTAATTTCTAGGAGGAAGAAAGAGGCACAGAGCAAGAGCACTTCTGATGGAGATGTAAGAAGCAGAAGCAGGCCTCATGGGCACAGTGCATCTTTAATCCCAGACAAGCTCTTCCTTGACTTGTAGGTGTCCCTTTCCATCAGCACTAGAACATTAACGAGGAACTTTCTGGGGTCAGGCATGTATTGAACATAAGAAAAGACATACAAAGAAGACAGCAGTAGTAAAAGACTGCAAGTGAAACTTTAAGCAGAAATGAAAGGATGTGATTGCTGGCACATTTCTATACTCTTGTACACAAGAATTCCTCATTCCCCCCACCATTTCACCATGTCAAAATTGCATAATTTGGAATCGTACTGAAATCCACAGTCATCAGAAGGGTTTAAATCTTTTTATCAACCACACTCATTCACCACAAAACAGTTGGATGTCATCCTTTGTGGACTAGCCCTTACGAGGAAACAAGACACTCGGCCTGTGGCTTTCACAGATTTTTGTTGATAGCTGAGGAATGGCAAGATTTAAGGATCTTGGATTTCATTCCACACATAAAAAGGAATTACATTCTAGGACACAGTTTCTCAATCTGTGGTCTGTAAAACATCAGATGATAGTCCAAAAAATTATCATAAAAAAATGTATTTTTAAAACCATATATCCCACACATGCAAGCAAGAAAGCATAATGGAAGAAATAAAAAAAATTAAACAAACATCCAAGTTAAGCCTAGCTGTGTTTCATTATAATGCAAACCAAAATGTGACAACACTTCACAAAATGATCCTTGCATTTTTTAAAGAAATTAAGTCTTGAAACAACATATTGTCCTTTTGAATTTAAAAGTTTGAAGTCTGAAGTAAAAGTCTGCTAGCTTTCTTCTGTTCTGCTCAATTTCCTGGGTACGTCCCACCAGGAAATGCCTTGTTATATCCAATATGCTCCTGCCCTCATCCTACCTTCCCAAGTCTTTATCTATTTTCTCCATATCCCCCTGTGCTTTATCTAGTGTCATCCTCTTTATAGACATCCCTTAACCTCATCTACAGGAACAGCCCTACCAGTCACTGAGTTCTTTCCACCTATTTTTGTTGCCCAATTTTGCTTCATCTTCAGTTTCACCCTGCATTTCAGTCAGCACTGTTGGAACAACCCTTATTCCACTTGGTTCACTAGCRGAGTTTCCTTTCTCAGGCTCTTCCGCTCATCTGTGGGGTTTGTTTTTGTTTTTTAAACGCAGGTTGTTGGTACACTCCCTGTGTCTCTACTCCTCGATTTAAGATTCAGACTCTACCCCACCCTAGTCTTTTCCACTTCTTTCAGGGTTAACTTCCCCCTAATGTTCACTCTTACACATTGTCTACAGTCAGCTGTGTATACATACACTGAGCTATTCATTTAAGCCAAGGAGACAGGCAACAAAGCCTTAAAAATCTTAATATCAAAACAGCTCTGCAAAACCAGCCAACAATGGATAATAGAGAAGTACTTCAAATTCAGAAATATAATTTCAACAGCACACCTGAGCTCATCTCCCCCAAAAATCAATGTTCTTACTGTTGTATTTCCTATACCACAGCTACTGTAAATCACAAATGTTGAATACAAAATTACTTTAAAAACTCAATTGATAACAAATCTCAGCTAAAGGCCACCTTTTCATAAGAATTACCTACCACCTATCTCCAGGCACTGCTCTGATCCTGCACATTCACCACTTTTTCTATTAATTGGTTTAAAAACACAACTTAAAATCTTTTTTTATTTTCCTTAAAATTATTATTAGTTACTGATCTTTAAAACCTGTTGATTCAAAACAAGATGCAAATTTTAAATTAAACATGCCAATCAATACGTATGTATTTAAATTATTAATACCTATTACTACATTCACTAAATGGTGAATGGACTGCTTTTTTTCAAGATGATTCTTTACACAAGTCTTATATGCACCAAGCTGCATCTGGAGGAAAACTAACATTCAGTTAAAAGCAAGAAAAAGAATTTTAAAATCTTAGCAAAAACTACTTAAATATGTTACATATATAAAAATTTGTAAAAAAACATTTTGCATTTAAAACTGAGTAAGTTTGGTAGCTTACACGTAACATAATTAAATGACTGTGCAGATAATCGGGGGAAAAAAAAATTTAGAACCAATATATCTCTAGTCTGACAGTTGTATTCATACGYTGGAAAGAAGAATCAACTTACTCCTGGTTTCAATTTCAGATAGGTTTAATTTAATTTTGAACAAAGAAAGAACTAGATGAGACATCTAAAAATAAGGAGATTTTTCTCTTGATACCCAGAAAAGACACTGCTGCTTCTAAAAACTGATTCTGACACGCTAACAAATTCTGATTCCCAATGTTTGGTAGCTGAGAGCTTTTGCTTTCTTTTAGGACTAACAGGACACTGCTTGATATTTGGGTTGGTTTTTTTTTTTTTTT
>NW_020450870.1:0-82986 GCF_003343035.1 Apteryx rowi
CTGGAGCATCTCTCTTATGAGGAAAGGCTGAGAGAGCTGGGCCTGTTTAGCCTGGAGAAGAGAAGGCTGAGAGGAGATCTTATCAATGTGTACAAGTATCTGAAGGGAGGGTGTCAAGACGATGGGGCCAGACTCTTTTCAGTGGTGCTGAGCGACAGGACGTGAGGCAATGGGCACAAACTGAAACGCAGGCAGTTCCATCTGAACATGAGGAAAAACATCTTTACTGTGAGGGTGACAGAGCACTGGCACAGGTTGCCCAGAGAGGTTGTGGAGTCTTCTTCTCTGGAGATATTCAAAACCCGCCTGAACGCGATCCTGTGCAAGGTGCTCTAGGTGACCCTACTTGAGCAGGGGGCTTGGACTAGATGATCTCCAGAGGTCCCTTCCAACCTCARYSATTCTGTGATTCTGTGATTCTCCGCTATTTTAGTAAAAAGTTATTACAAGCAGATCAAAATGTATATGATCCAGAGAGCCCGAAGTCCACGGAGTGGGACATTAAGGGCCATCCTTGGGAGACTGAGAAAAAACAGAACTTTCTCTTCCAAGCTGGGACTAAAACAGACCAATCCTGAATCTCTGATTTTATAAAACATCCAGTGAAACCTGCCGATAAAACAGTATCTCTGGGGCTAATGCTCACCCACAAAAAAGATAACAACTTACTGCTGCTACTTGAGGCTGTGGTTTCATAGCACCTGATCTATTGTGGATGCTCACTGACCTTTCAGTGATAATGCAGAAAAGAAAATGCAGGGTTTTTTTTTCCTCTCAGACTGTTTTTAAGCCAAGAGCAGATGGGTCCAGGGCTCCACAGAAGCACGGCCTGAGGCAGCCCCAGTGTCACAGGATCGTACTGTGAGCCTGCAGGTTCCAGCCCTGCTGGTGACTCAAGTGGAAATTCAGGATGATGAGATYGGATGGAATTTATTTTTTCTGATTTTGTGGGGGGTTAATCCTACAATTTGCAAATAGTAGCTTTGTTAAGCGAACATAATTAAGGACCAAAAATTAAGCTTGAAAGATTAGGGAATGTCAGAATTACAGCTGATTGTGTAACCTTCTTTTGACCCTATGGGGCACCTGCAGTATGACTTAGTCTTTAATTACATGTTCACATACTATTTTTCTACAGTAACCCTGCTTCATTTAGCTAATAGGTCAGCTCTGTTCCAAGGATCGCCCAAGCTTGCGCAGTTAAAAATGCTGATAGCTTATACCTGGAACCACAGTTTCTCAAACCTTAATTCTCCACATCTAAATTGGATATAATAATACCTTGTTGTTTTTGTTGTGAAAATAACTTAATTGATGTTTGCGCAGCACTTGGCTATTACAGCAGGCTACAGGAAAGCCCAGGAGGAAAACAGTGATTTTGTATCTAAGGAAGGCCTTGAGTCACGTGCATTATACAGGGCGTGGGCCACATTTTGGACAATGAACAATAAACAAAATGTGGGAAGAGAACAAATCAGCAGTGGCATCAGCTATTGCAGGCTGGGAGCACCTGATTTTGGCAGGTAAGCGGATCTTGGCTCATCAGCTTGGAAGGTAAAGGAGAGGAAGGAGGAGGAGCTCAAAAGTAAAACAGTTCAGTCTGTGCACTGAAGAGGACAGAAATTTAGTGGGTGGAGAAAAAAGCATTCATGACGGGGGAAGTAAGAAATGCAGCGTATTCAAAGATTTGCACAGGAAACTTTACTTGGATATTTTCTAGCTTTTGAGTGCTAGGCCTTATAAGCTAACCATACTTCTTTGAACATATCTTTCTTTCTTTTGTATATAGTTACTTAGCTTCCACCCATTCAAAGAAATATCTTGACTCTGGTCTGGATTCTTCTTTGGTAATCCTTAAATAAACAGCCATGAAATAGAAATCTCATTCCACAGAAATCGCTGATAACCACAAGCATTCAAGATCTATATCATAATCCATTCCTGCTAATGGAAACCTATCTGGTTGCAGCAGTCCTTGGAGTTTCTCAACTAAGTCTTTATTTGACATTGTAGGTGGCATGGCTGTTAAAAGAAAATCTCTGCAAAAGCTGAAAAGCCCTATAAAAATACCACCTGATTAGGGTCTCTATATCAAGCACCTCTGTCATCATGCCTGTCAGGATGGTTTCAGGCCAGTGACTCTTAGCTAATTCAGGATTGTAGAAGACAAAACAAATCCCTAAAATCCACTTGTTTTTCAGAAGGCTGGAGGCAAAGCCAAAGATAGTGTCAAAAATAATAGCATAAAGTGCTCATAATAAAATATGACAAAAAGGAAGCTGCTAAATTTTGTACCACTTTCACTTATCAGCTGGAGGTAAAATGTAGTTCCTACAAGTTACAGTCTTCTAATTTGGAAATGTAATGTTTATAAATTACAGCTGTAAGTTCTCAGTTGTAAAGCAAACAGCAGAACCTCATTGACATTTTGGTGAAGAAAACATATTTCTGCAGCTGCTATGTGACCTGATAGCCATTGAGAATTAGATCAAAGAAAAAAATCACTGCAAATAGCAACAACTGCCTAAAAAGAGAAAGGGTCAATGATTCATAACAAGCTGAGAGATAGAAGGGGAGAAGAAAGGCTAAACAAGTTTAAAAACATTATCAATTTCATCTCAATTCTGTCTACTTTTCTATGGAACTTTTTTTTTCTTTTTTCTATGTAGGATTAACTACATTTAACACTACTTATTTCTCAATAATAGTAAGAAACACCTAAGACTACTATCTAAAAGGTAAGATTTTCTATAGTATTCTATACATGCTTATAGTGAATTCCATATATTCCATGATATTTTCTCAGATTTATCTTACATGGAGTAACAGCTAAAAAAGGATATTTAGAAATAAAAGTTTAAAACTACCAAAGCTTCCTATGAAAGGTGCTTTATGATCATTTATGAAAGTATGCCATGACACGAAGATCCCTAAAGGTGRTGCTAGTGCTCAGGGGAGATTCAGGCAGCCGTGTTTTCTTCATACCGTGTACCAGAGCATGTATCAACCCCATTACACTATTGCCAGAGGGGTGAATTCCATATTTCAAAGCTGTATGAATCAGGTGCAATATGTACAAATCCCAGAACAGTTATTCCAGGAAAAATGGGAAACATTTGGTTATTCTCCTACCTTCATTTTGTAGAGAAGAGAAAAAAGTCATTGTGAAGAGGTTTTAGCTTTGATTCTGTGTCCAGCAAGCTCTTCTGACTAGCAAACAGATCAGGGTTTCTTTAATGCTCACTGAGTCTCTGGCCCTTCTTCTACTCTCCTGCAAGAGGAAATACCAAAGCAGAGGGATTCTCAGCTGTGTAGGCAAACAGGAACTCTCTCACCCCAGATTTGAGCCCCTGGGGTGGAGGGTTGTAGGGAAGAACCAAGATGGGATAAAAACTACATGAAAAGCTCCAGGGAGCCAGGTTGGTGGATTTGGGCCATGGCAAAGGGTGAAGTAGTGTCAGTGAACAGTGCTTCAGAGAGGGGCAGCACCTCTAGCATGAGTCACAAACTTTGATCCTCCAAAAGCTGCCGTGACACAGTGACCAGCATCACTTTCCAGTATCCCACCACAAGCAAAGTCAACCAAGGAGTCACGGTTGTTTTGTGTCTCTGTCAGTTTGTCTATCTGCCTGTGCCTAAAGATGGTGCTTCCTCTATCCTTAGCCTGCTTAGAGTTATGGACAGGCTGAACAGGGGAACTTTTTGCTTTCTCTGCCCTTTGGTTAAGACAATAGACTTTAAGCAAAGCTATTGTAGTTTTGTTTCCCAGCTTCTCAAAACCGAGTTCTGCTTTAACATCTAAACTCCTATTAATAACAAGGAAGAAGCCAGGGGAAAACCAACAACAGCAATCCAACCTCTATAACAAACGATCTCTTTCAAGTGATCTATATAAAAGGATTTTCTTCTGTTATGTACTTGACTTGCCATTGTACTTCAGAAGGAAAATCAGTTTGTCAGGAGATATATAATGGAGCTAAATTACACATTGCTATACATTTAAAATAGGTATGGATTTACTGGTTGAGGTGGAGGGGATTTCAGCTCCCACCTGTTAGACCTCAGAAGCAGAAGCTGAGCAAAGTGTTTATCCCATTCCCTCCCCATTTAGATTAGGCTACACAAAAACCTTTGTATCTGATCTTTCTCTATACTGTTTCCACTGTTTGTTTGCATTTTTATTTGTCTGTGAACTGGCAGTTTGCATCACACCATGATTTCCTTGTTCAAGTAAAAATACAGTGGTACAAATGTAGCTTTCTTTTTTTTTTCAYGAAAAATCGGAAAAATAATGAATAGGAATTAGTTCTCTTTACTCTGTCAAGTAGTCAATTAACTCAAATTAGTTCAGAATACAAAACGATTTCTCTTCTAAATCCTGTGCCTGACAGTCTACTTTTCCCCGTATTTCCAACTATTCTGTCTTCCTTCTCTATTTTGTCTGACTTCCCATTGCAGAGAAGCAGCTGCAGAAGAAGAGAGCCCCACCATTGCCATCTATGAGGTCAGCTGTGTGTCAGATGAGGAGTATAAAGAGCTATTTTGCTCCCATAAAAAGGAGGACCAATAAGGGCAATATGCTGACTAGCTGGGTAAGAAATATAAGGGGAGAAAGCAGTCTCCAGCCTCTAACTACACCCCTTCTTTGTGATGACCGAAATATAAGCACCCTCCCAACCGGATGTCCCTCTTTTAATCTCCTGCAGATTTCCACTGCTCCTCCTCCTTTCTCTCTCACTGAGGTTTCCTCTAACTATCCCAAATTTTCAGACTTTTTAAAAATAAATAAGCAAGCCCAGATTCCTCTCATTTTCTATTTGCTATTTGTTTGCTTTATGCCTTAGGTATAATTCCCTGTGGTCTTCACCACTCCCATACCTTTGCTTTTATCAAGCTTTGTTTGTAAGGACTGCCACATTTGGAAATACAGGCTAAAATGTAATTATGCCTGGAACATTGTGTATGAGAACATTGGGTTGCTGTCCATTTTAGGCACACACAAGCAGCCTTGCTGCCAAGAATGATGAGAGGAGGAGTGGTCCTGTTTGTATCTCAAAAACCAAAATGGGGGTTCCGCCTAAAGGTATATGTGCATTTGTGTGAGCATAAATGTGGGATTGCTCCTGTTCTACATTAAACCCTCCTACCCCAGAACTATTTCCCATCCTCTTCACCTGTTCACCACAGACCCCTCTTGCTTCTACCATGCCCCTTTTTTTCCACCTGCTCTCAAGCAGCCTCCTTCTCCAAATTGCCCCCAACCATCTTTCCTTCCTACCCCTACCCGAGCAGAGTCCCCATTCTCATGGGAGTAGGCCATTCCCACTAACCTCSTCTCCCAGTTCTTTGCAATCTGCAAGCTTTTTCAGCTCTTTATTTCACCTACCCAGTAATAGCTACTGCCACTCTCTGCCTATGTGCAGAGACCCTTTCTGTGCTCCTGTTGATTGCCAACCACTGTATTTGCCTCCCTCTGCTCTTAGAAACAAACTGTTAGATCTTGGGTAGACCCTTAGGAATGCAGATACTGAACACAAATCTGTCCAGATGGGATTAATTCTGAAAAAGGGGAAAGAAACAGATATTCCCCTTTGGTTCCTTAATGGCTTGCTTGCTTGCTTCCTTGCTTGCTTCTTTCCTTCTTTCTTTCTTTCAGTATTTGATTAAAGCCACTTCCAGCTCTCAGTTTTTATTAGAAATCACAGTTTTGCAATTTGACTCCCAGGAGAATCACTGGGAACTTGATTGGGCCAACATGGATGAAAGTAGAGAAGTGCAAGTAATTTGAATAAAACACTTCCACAAGCTCACCTGAAACGAGGAGATTAGATCAGCTTTCCACATTCTTTTTCAGCTGATTATCAAGCATCCTTAGCTAGTTAGTTCTGCTGGATATATCAAATGTGTTTCTGTATCTTTTCTGACAGTCTATTAGGGTTTCTAGTTCTCAACAGTAAAATACTTAATTGTAATGAACATTTGTAATATGATAAAGTGTTTCTCTACCACTGATAGCATTTTGCACTCTGTTGCCAAAAGGATTGTTTTGAAAGTAAATTTTTGCAGTGAATAGAAGTGACATTCTCTGAAGGCATCAGATGCAAACATTACTTTACAGAAATATAGTGGCAAGAAAGATTAATAAAACAAAAAGATATTTAATAGAGCTTTGACAGATTTAAGCAAAATCTTAACAATTTTTTTTTTTAAACAAAGAATAGGTTTATAGTCTCAGAAAACCTATTTAAGAGCACGTCCTAGTGCAGTTTGGACAAAATGAAAATAAATGTAAAGTTGAAAGCTTTACAAATATTTTGCAGATATGTTCATAAAGTTTCCCACTCTCTACTTTTGGCTGAGTGAAACTGAAGGAGAAAAGTATTCAAAGTTTTTTTTTTTTAATTCTTTGAATTATTTTGTTAACATTATTCAGTGAGTTATACCAAAAAGTTAATGAGAATACTGGTGATAGAGTGTTTGACAAGGAGCTAAGACACATGYTTTTGAAAATTCTCTTACTTCTCACATATACAGTCAAGTGAACATTACAAAGCCAAGTGAACAATCAGTGGCTTCGTTCAATGAGCAAACCAAAAGAAAAATGAAAGCTTTACCTCCAATTATTATTTTTTTTGCTCTGAATTCTTTTAAAATACTTTTTCAAAAAGAACTGAAATACCAAAACTAAAATGAAAATGATAACACTACAAATAATTTCAAAACAGGTGACCTAAATGAAACGTTTCGGCTTCTCACAGTTTCCCCCACCTTCTGCTGAATTAGTCCCTAATCTGTGAATAATCATTTCAGTCAGTCCCAATCCATGTTTTTTTTTTTTCTTTTTCCTGAAGGCAGTATTTGTCAAAAAACTTTATAGGGTTTATAGATGACACTAGCATGTAYAGATGACAGGAAAGGCAACCTCAAGTCCTCCTGGAAGCCTCTACTCTAATAGGCATTGGTGGATTCTCCTGCTGCACTGAAGGACTATATGACAAAACCTGAAACCTGTTCCTCTCCCCACCTTCKCTAGCCAAAACACTCATACCATTGCCATGCTCTCAGCATCAATTCCCTCTTTGTGAAGAGGAGCGAAACTACCAGCTACGACTGCCTCTCCCTGGTTTCTTCTCTAAGCTCTYTGGAGTTCAGCTGTTCATGCAAACAGTCTGCAGGTTTGCAGCATGGAAGAGCTCAGTACTGCACAGTGAGAAAGAAGAATCAGAGGTGAGCAGAAAGGAGCTTCGAAGGAGAAGAGGGAGAGAGCAGTGGCAGAGGAGAAGAGGATGGTGCTGGATTGGCAGAATGACCTGACTCTGCAGGAGAGATCCATTGGCCAGGGAGGATAAGAGCAGTTTTCCACTTCTTGATCCTACAGGATCAAGGTCCAGTTTACAGCAATATGAGAAGTTCTCTTCACCTTGGTGCATTGATGGTGGGGATAAGCTAAACCCRGTAGTGGGATCACTGAGGATTCAATCCATGTGTGTTGGCAATGAAGCAATGAGTCCTTAGTTCCAGCACTGTGCTGACAGCACTCCCTGAAAGAGTACCAGTTTTGATGTGTGAGATTTGAGTGGTTTAAAAGGCTGGACAGCTGTCAGATGGCCTGAAGGAGGAAGAGGAGGATCCAGAAAAAGATCTGTGGTCTGATGAAATTCATCATAATCTGTTTTGCTGGGGAATGTTCAGCTGCTAACTGTGAAAAGGTTTTTGCTGCAGGGGTTTATTATTTTGAGGAACTTGTCACACTGGAATGGGGAAGATGGCAATGCACTGGCTGTTGGGTGTAGTAGTGAGGACCCTGCTCCAGTGTAGCTGCAGTGGAGCCTGCTGAGCTGGAGAGCCCTAAGCAGTGTCTGTAAAGTTATTGGAAAGCAAAGATGAACCCTGTGAGCTGTCTCATCTTTCCCATTCTTCGCACTAGGGAAGTTACCAGCCAGCCTGCCCCATTTGTAGATATCCAAGACTGAACTCTTTTTTTCCTCTTTCAGTTTGCGTGGATTCACTTCCCTAGAGTATTTTAAGCCACTGACTACCAAATCCATCTCATTCAATATTTCATTTATAGCCCCACCCAAGTTTCACAACCCTGAACTTAAGGCCTGGTCTTGTTTTGTAAAGAGAACTCCCACCAACTGAATTGCATGGAGTTTCATAACAGGGACTTTACATTTGCATAGTTTCCCCATAGTCCGTCCCGCATAGTCAGGAACCAATGTCTTGTCAATCCTGCATGGTTGTGTCACATCAAACCCTGTTACAGACTAAAACAATGAATACACTATTTTTTTTAAGAATGTCGAAGGATATGGGAATTTTGACGTGCCTTTTTGGTCTTGGAATGAAAATAACACAAAAAGATTTAACATGTTCCTTAAAATTGTGTTTATTTCTTGCATGGACTAATTGCAAGTTTGACCTGCATCATCAGGGAATTTATAAAGGAAAATAGACTTTTTTCTTCCTTTTGGAGAACAAGTGTCACTGTCCCCAGATGAAAATGGGTTTCTCAAGGGAGTTAATTATCAAAGTCATGTGTGATATATTGGCCCTTTAATCGCTGGTGCTGCACAGCTTGTAACAGAGAAATATCAGCTGATGTTAACGTACAATTTTATTGTTTGATCAGTTAGCATTTAATGCAGTTCTAAATTACAGACTTTTTTTTTAGTTACAAAGCAAAATACTGCTGTGCCTGAAATTAAAAACTAGGAAAAATGAGAGAAGAGTTTAGTGGCTCCTTTCTTCTTTCAGGGAGTGTTTGTGTGTGTGTTTGTGTGTGCRCGCGCGTGTGTATGTGTATTGAAAAGAACAACACCATAAAGGTCTGGAACTGGGAAAGTTCTCTGAAATATACAACGTAATACAAAAGATGTGTAATTGTAGGGAAATATTAAAAAGTTGATGAGAGTGTCTGAAAGCCACTGATCTTGCTACTTTTGCCACTGATGTTGTTGCTTTTTTAGACTTAGTTACTGTTTTTGTTTTGATACCAGCATGTAAGAGAAAGAGGCTGCAGGCTATGGCTAATTAAAGCTATAGCATCCTTCATACCGGGGATTATATATTTTGTCCATGACAAGTCACATTTTTGATGTATTGAGTTCCACATCCAAACTAATAACATGGGAATATAGGAACTGGCACAGAGAAATAGAAGAAAAGCCATCTACTCTGTAATGCTCTTTCTCTCAGTGGTTAATGCTGGATATTTCACAAGAAGACAAAAAGAGAAAAGCAACTGCTCCCAACTCATAAATAGATTGATCATCTCTGTCATTTTATGATGTAAGGGGTAACTTCTTGGAATCTTATGATTCAGGTCAATGTGATTTATAATGTGATATGATTAAAAAGAAATTGTTTTTGACTCTGCTGTTTAATATCCGATGTCACCAGATGTGACAAAACTATTTGTGAGTCAGAATTTGTGTAAGATAGCAAGACAGTTCTGACATCTTTCTCCGGATCGATTACAGGAGAAGTACTTGCTGTCCTGGCACTGAGAGAAGAAATTAGTCCTATAATATATCATTAACATATCAGGCAGCAGATTTAAAACAAACAAAGAATTTTTTCTTTCAACAGATAATTAACTTATGGAACTCATTGCCAYAGGTTGGTGTGGAGTCCAAAGGCTTAAATAAGTAAGCCAAAGGCTTATTCCTTAAAAGGAGTTAGAAAATTTTGCTAAGAATGCACGCAGTAGCTGTTAAATATGATAGTCTAGTTGCAGCTTCTGGCTCTGAAATTCCCTGAACTTGATAAAAGCATCCCTCTGTCCTTGCCCTCTTTTAATATTCTTAATATGTTGGCATATGCTACTGTTCACTGGTGGAAAACTGATACTGGGCTAGATGGACTTTTGTTCTGACACGGTGTGATAGGTAACTCTTATGTTCTTGTTATGAACTGAGGGAGCACACAACTGCAGAATCCCAAACCTGACTAGTGATATTGTTTGCCCTAGATTGTCCTATTTAGAAACACGTGAGATTTCTGCCAAAGTATTTTGTCCACTTTGTCCAGCATATCAAATGGATTAGGCACTTGGAGTTGGATTTAGGAGGATTCAGTCTCTTCCTGCATCTAAAAGTGGCTTGCTGAATGATTGGTAGAAGACATTTTCCATCTTTGTATCTCAGTTTCTCTATATGAAGATAAGAGAAAGGAACACAGGCCTGCACTTAGATATTCTTGTTAAAATCCCTGCAAAAGCCCCTCATTGGTGTTATTATTATGTCAGTGTGAATTACTTGCAGTGAGCTACTTATGCAGTCTTATTTCAGCAAAATTCATGCCTGTATAGAAAGCACTAGTACAAGACCAAGAAAAAGCTAATAAAATCTTATTTAAGCCTATTTTAGGTTTTAAGCATACCAAATATTCACAAATACTTTATTTTAGTACTCACTCTGAATTACTGGTATCACATCTGCACAGATTTTGGAGCAAGCATAAAGTCACTCAGTCATCTCTTTTTTCTGTTCTCTGATCTTCTCTTATATACACCAGTTAAGCTTGAACACAGTTTTACCAAATATTTTTGTCATTCTCTTTCCTTAATCCCTTCTCCTTGATATTGATTTTAATACCCTTTTTTTCTGTTTCTTTCAAGCTTTTTCTAGTGCTGTTCTCTTCCTCCTCCCTCCCCACCCTTTTTTTGTTGTTGTTGCCGCCGATGTTGAAGATGTTACTTCTGTCATAACAAAGTGTTATTCTGCCTTGTGCCTCTAGCAGTCTGACTCTCTATCTGAAAATCTGATTCCCGCTGCAAAAGTAAGCGATCAAAGCACGCTGATGAACTGCAGGACTTTTATAATCGATGCCTCTTCAGGAGTAGCAGCACCCTCTACTGGGACAAAACATGATTCAGTTTCTGGGCCTCTGTATAATAAAAAGAAAACCTTTGGGAGGGACTTCTTCCTAAAAGATTGCCACTTTCTTACTGTTGCCTCTACTGTGTATTCTAGAAATGGAGAAGTCTGGGTCCTTTTCCATTACTTAGACAAGAGCTGGAGAAAGACACTGACTAATAATGTCTTGTGTAGTTGGGCTCTCTTGATTTTCTGGGTTAGTTCATTGCCCTTGAGGGGAAGGGTTCTCAATATTCCTATAGGAAGACTCAGAGAAAGAGCATCTAGCCTCAAAGAATGAAGAAAGGTAAGACTGACTTTGAGAGTCTTTATATTCTTCCTAAGCATCTTCCAGGGATTATATGAAAATACTTTCCCATGTAAAAGGAAAAACAAACAGTATAGAAATGAGACTGAAAGGTTACTTGTCTATATAATCCAAACACTGATAATGCAGTTACTTTGGATTTCCATGGAGGATTAAAAAAGGAAGATGGACAGGTTGCCTGTTCTGTGGAGCTAAAGCTTTAAAACAATGCTCAAGGAATTATTTAATTTATATATATTTATATATAAAATGAATTGAAAAGACACAACATTAAGGCTTTATGAATGCCACATATTCAACAGTTAGTAATCACTAAAGAGTGGTTTGCGAAGTTGCAGGGGTTAACACAGTCAAGTGTGGCATAACCTGGCAWGTCAAAAAACAATTATTTTGCAAGCGTGTAGTCTTTCTCTCAGATTTAGAAAAAGACACTCCAGATGGGCGTAGTCCATGGCAAGAACCCTAAGAGGGGTTCATAGACTTGTATCCTCAGAATGTTTTTCTGCTAATGAAGTAGAGCAGTTTCTCCTGCAGGAGACTGTCAATGATGACAACTGGGAAGAGAGAATTAGAATTCAAAGTTTAATAATAAGTTCACTCAGTCTTGGCAGAGGTGCCTGTACTGCAGTGTGCAGAGGCCAGACCTGTGGCTGGCAAGTAGAAGGAGGTATGAAGAAAAGTTGGGTTGGTGAGGAAGAGAAAAGTAGTCAAAGCAACAGAAGTGGGAAATTGCTATGTGACAAGAGATGGCTCAATGACCTAAAAWGGCTTTTAAACAGCCATTATTTGTGACAAAGTACCAGAGCTTATAAGACATGAACCAAGATGTTGCCAAAAACTTTATTCAGTGAGTGCTAGAGATGCTGCATACTCACAACTTCTATTGGATTTGGTGGGATTTTTGAGTCTTCTGCACTTGAAAAACAGTCAAAAGAAGTATATTTCTTAACTAAGCCAAAAATATCTTGAGAAGAGGAGATTAGATTCTCCTCAGTTGAAGATCTGCAATGAAAAGCTCTGTGTGCTTTAAAACTGCTTCTGAGAAAGAGTGTTCAAAGTTCAGACTAGTCAAGAAAATAATTTCTTAGTATTACGGAAAAGACAGAATAAAAACATCATGAGTTCAGACTACTAAATCAGCCATAAACAGGGGGATCCAGACAAGTGTTGGAGGAGGAGTGGCTGAGTGTCATGAGCAGGGTCTTGCAGAGGGTAGATTTCATATGATACTAAGAAGATGCATAGTGTTAGCATAAAGGCAAAAAAATGTATTAAGAAAAAAAATCTAATATTGAATAAGGTTCATAAGAAATCACAACAAATTACGAATGAGCTCATGTCTGAAGTTATTAAATCCTAAAAAAAAGTCAAAGAAATGTTGGGAAACTGTAAATGGAGAGAACTTTTGTTAGAGGGGAAGAAAAAATAAATAGGATTATGTAAGTAAGGTGGAAAGAAAAAGGTGGCAATAGGTGCAAAGTTGAGTAAAATAGCAAACAAAAATGAGAAGAGCAGATCATTTGAAGATCATTAATTGGTTTAAAAAATTGTTTGGTGAAAAACACTATAATATTTGAATAAAATATTCAAATGGTAAATTGAATGGTGCCAAATAGTGCATCTGGTAATTAGTGTTTTAATTAACTTCAAGGCTKGAGTAGTAATAGCACTTACAAGCAGAATAGCATTTGCTTTTCAGGGATATATATACAACTTACCATCCATTTACTGAATTTTGATCAGTTTCCTGAATATACTGTTCAAGCGAATGACCTTCAGTAACTGCAGTACCACCTACTTGGCAAATTACAAATATACTGCCAGAGTAGCTGGTATTCTTCAGTCTATGCTGATATGTGAAAGTGTCTGAAGTGGTTTATTTTGTACAGCTTTTACTTCATGGAAGATCTGTGGTGCATTCAGATCAGATCAGGTTATAAACTGCTTATTCACATTGCTGAAGAAACATTGAGTCAAAGAAATTGTTTCAGTGAGCAAATGTTCACCATTGAGAAGGTTCCATTGTCCAGCCCTAACCTTCAAAGGCCACCTGTCCCTAYGCAAGCCAATATATAAAAATACATATAAAGGAAATGATCTCAAAGTTTGCAAGAGTCAAATCTACTTCTGATGTTTTTAGCATTTTCATTTCTGAGTTCTCTTCTGGCATACATTTGTGCTTTTGATTTCTTTTCAGAGAAGCATTTTTGGATAATTGCTCTAGTCTTATGTCTAAAAGATATTTTGGATTGCTGGTACAATGGCTATTAGAGTTGGTTAGGAGTATTCCATCTAAATGCAATTTATAAAAAATACAGATTTCCATGAAATGAAAATGAATCTTTACTTCTGCTTGGCTGTTTCATTATAAGCCTATTAAAGAACTTTCTGCATCTAATCCACAAATTATGATACAATAACTCGGGAAGTTATAACTAAAATACTTCATTTACATTTGGAAGGACTTTCCAAAGCTGAAGAGGAGAGAACTGTGATCAGAGAGAAAAAGGGAAAGATGGATTTTTCATCTTGATTATTTAATAAAAAATACCAAAATGTCATAGTGTTTCATAGCATAGAACAATAGCTGGATATTTATGTCCACTAGGCAGCAGATCATTTATCATGACACATAAATTGTATTTCTCTTATTTTGAATAAATATGAGCATCACAGATTCAGAATTATGCATCATTTTCACACTCTCTCGGGTCGCTGTTTCCAGTAGGTTGGCAATGAGAATTTTGTCACTTTTTTCTACAGAGTGTTTTTCTTTTTTGGCAGACCAGATCAGAGGGTAAGAGAGTATCCTGACACAGCATATGGCCCATTACTCTGCAAACTGAACCCRCTGCTGGGACTGCTGTGAAACACCATTTTATTTGTCTGGGTCCCCCACGAGAGAAGCATTCACAGTGTTTCAAGCATGATCTCCCAGTCCACCTACAGTCCTTGAAGCACTTCTCCAGTTTACCTACCAACATCAACAGATCTGCCATAACTGAAAGGTGAAAATGCTCTAGGAAGCATAAATAAAATAGCTTTACTGGGTTAGTAACCTAATCCATAAGCTAGGTCATTTCAGAAGCTGGAAGAAAACAAAGGTCCCCACTTTAAACAGATTCATGGTGCTCCTCCGCTTGCTCTGAGTGGGCCCTTGGCAATAATATAATGTGTCCAGGTACCATCCACAAACTTTTAGTTGTTTCTGTAATGACAAGGTCAAATTATTTCATCTTAAACATGCACTCTTTTCCCCTACATTGCTGCCATTTGATCGGTATTACCACTTGCTCTTGTTGTATCTGGATACTTTTACAACTACGGATTGTTATTAACGTATGAAAGGCCAATATGGCTGCTGCTGAGGCAAGTATCAAGGCCATTCAGTCTTTCTGCCCCAATATCCATCTAAAACTGTTGCTAATTGACAAAATACATCTAGTCACTCATCTGCTGAACAGACATAACCTTTTCTGGCAGAAAGTAGTAGAACTATTCAGATACAGATGTGGAGAGGGGCTCAAGAAAACCTTCTTACGTTCCCCAAATACAAAAGATGAGTTTGAATCTCTTAAATTTTCTTGTGTCAGGGAATTTCCCCTGCGAGTCAAGAACTTCTCATGCCTGTATCATTCTCTGGGAYCCTATCTCTCAGCCCAAAGCAGCTTCCCAAGGTAACCTTCTCATGGAGGTAATAGAAGCAGCTGCTTATAGTGTCATTTCTCAGACAACACTTACTGGAGCTTTTCTGTTTCCTTTCTGCAGATTTGTAAGGAATGAGTTAAGATCAGAAAAAGGAAACTGGCTAAAGTGGTCAACACATGTGAGTGGGGTTCATGTAGTATCAGAGCATATGTATGGTCAGAATCTGCTAAGACTAAAATAAAATATTTTTGGCATGAATGAGCTGTCTAGCCCTTGGTTTTAGTAGATTTAGAGCCTGGGCATCTGTCCATGTCTTTCCTCTGCTCTCTGCCCCTCTTGCACTATTGACAGTTGTGGATATACTGGGGAAATGAGACGAGTTAATGTGGCTTTAACGATCCATCACTAGTCATGCAGTCTGATCTGGTGGGTGGGGGCTGCAACTGTTACTGTTTGTAAGGAAAAGTACTTATCTGAAGTTATTGCCTGCTCTGAGTCCATATCAAGCCTGCTAGGGTGGCATGGGCACACCTCCCCTTTTTTCCTCTGTATCATATTTGCCATTTCTTGATTAGACTCCAAACAGGAAAAGACTGTTAAAGCAAAGTGTTTTTCCAAGAGCTGTGAATTGAACAGGAAAGGTAGTGTTAATTACCTTAGGCAGTGTCATGACTTCCCTAAGGGAGATTGCAAAAACATTAAGAGGGAGTTGCAAACTCCTAGAAAACACTTGTAGCAGTGTAGTTTCTTCARTGTGAGATGATGAAAACAGGCTGTGATTACTGACTACAGGCTTAAACATTCACTCTGCCCTAGAGGAAATGCTCTGCTGCCAGAAATAAAATATAATTAGTAATTCTCTGATCGATTTAAACACTTTTAGCTAGTAGTTGCAGCCTGTTTTCATTCCTTGGTCCTGGACAATATGAAATGATGATGATTTCCAGACCCCTTTTATTCAACAGCTCAGTAGTTTAACAGATCATCCAGGAGACCTGACTTCAAATTCCTCTTGTTTGCAGGTTGTTTATGCAGTGAAAACATTCTTGGCTGTTCAATCTGTAAGCTTTATTATTATATTGTGTTTCATGAACAGCATTCTGGGTAAAAGCAAGAGACAACTCCATGCTGGAAAAAAAATAAATCATTCCTTCTTTAGGAAGATTACTGGTGCCACAGACTGTCATGAAGTGTGAAGAGTGGCTACTTGGCATCTCTTCCAATTGCTTTCTTTCTACTACCTGGACTTCTCTCATCAAACACCAAGGTGTTTTCTTCATTTAATATTAAGTACTCATCATTAGCAAGTTTTGTTTGCAAATAATTGCTTAGTTTTGGGAGGACAGAGATTGCTAGGTATGTAGGGAACATTAGTCTGCTGCAAAGTCCTTTATCTATGCTGTTTTTTTCTAACCAGTATCCCCTTTGTTGCTTGTATTGTTAATGTTAGTTACAGACATAGTCCAGCCTGTTACTGCTTACACTCTTATTGAGTGGGATCTTACCAAATCAGTCCTTGCTTTTTTTTTGTATATACCAGTTCTGATTTATCTATCATTCTAGCTGGTGGTGAATTTACTGATGTCCTAACAATTCTAGTTTTAGCTTTGTTAAACCATGTATGCCAGGTGTTTGCTTTTATCTATGGASAGAAGACTTTGGTTTTATTTCCACTACTGATTGTGTGTGTATCTGTAACTACCTCATACAAGGTTACAARTACAATACGCATACATATATGTAATGCGTATAATACAAAAAGCACTGTGTTTGTGCTCTTTGACACTGATAGACCTATTTGCTGATTAGACTCACAGTCACTTATCTGTGTGTCATGGCCTCTAATACTTATTTTCTTCTTTGGGTTGTTAGAGCAAGCTGCCTACTCTGGGATTATCTTAACTACTCAGTCCTGCCTGCTACTGCTCTGCTGGTCTGACTTTCACATGTAGCCGATACAACCCTTCGTCCAGGCTAAGGGCTGCTACTGCTGACTCCAGAAAGGCCCAAGATTACCAGGTGTGCAATACTTGATTTTGTCAGTCATCTTTGGGCTGTTTTTAGAGGTAAAGCTGCTTTCCTGGAAGAAACAAAAAGGGTTTCTCACCAACAGAAAGATGCCTTATTCATAATGCATAACATTAACGTGTTACTGAATCATTTGGGTTCCTTTGGAGGACTTTTTGTTGACCAGTTGTCTGAACGGAGTGTATCGCTCTATTTGCAAAATTTGTCTTCTGTTTCCATCTGTTACCTAACCATCCTTCAGAAAATCTAACTCACACACTGAAGTACTAACCTACTGTGAMCATATAGTTCTTTTCCTTAAGTCTTTTCCAGTGTTTTGCTTTACATCAGGATTTCACGAGGTCAAATAGTCATCTGTTATATCTCACTATGTCATTTGTACCTTTCATACTGTTTAATGTTTCTCTGGATTGTGTTGCACTTGAGTAACAGATGATAGAGTCTTTTGGCTTGGTTTAGGAAAGCCTTTTTACTCAGTATTTAGTCTTATGGTATGGGGATTACCTGATTAAATGTAGATGTCTTCCATATAGACTGCTGTGTCTGAGCAGCTCATCCTCAACTCCTTTTATAGCTGTTAGAGAAGAAGCACTTTCAGAGCGCTCTTCGTCTCATCTCATCTCATCTAGGCATCTAAAACAGCTGAGATGAATTGTACCTTTAAAGTGCCTATTTCTCTCATGTTGACATCTGAAGTTAACTAGATAAAATTGGCCCATGATGTCACCCTTTGAATATATTGGAATAACTGCTGTCTCTCCTTTAAGCAAAATCCCATCTTTCACAGACAGATATAGAAGTGGAGTGTCCTGTTGCACTTGTTCCTTGTGATTGGGTCAGCCAGAAACTATTCATTATTTTGATGTCTTCAGATGCCTGCCCTGTCCAATGCTTTACTGGATTTTGTGAGGTCTTCCATTGAAAATGCAAAGGTGTTTTAGCATATTTTCAGACTATCAATTGTTCCAAAGAGCTATATGTTATACTTAAGTGGTTGCATTCAGCAATGACTTTCTCCTGATGTGTGTGATCAGACTGCATGGTCAGACCAAAGGTGACCTGACTTCAATGTGCCATTCCAAAAGCATTTCTGTTAATGCCTTTTTAATCTGGATGCACAAACACAGTCTGTTTCTCAGGATGCTCCTAAAAAATGCAGTCAGCTGTTGGTTTTGCATTACAGTTGCTCCTAAACCTCCTTTTACTTCTTTCAGATTCAGCTGCTCCATAAAGTTGCAGTACTGTAGGACTGATATGTTGCTTATGCTTTCTTTTTCTCTTTCAAACACTTGTCCTTGAATGTCTCTACATTGACCACCATTACACTATGGGTATTATGTAGTAAGTAATATATATATACATATATTTTTAATTTTAAAGATCACTCATACTCTCATGCCTCTTCCAAGCTCTTGTCGCTTGTAGCTTCTCATCTCTTCAACTTCCAGACAGGCTGTATGATGCAGCTAAAACTCTTAAGATTCTGTCTTCTGCACCCTGTCTGGACAGAGCTGAATCAATCTGTATGACAGAATACCATTGCCCCTCGGGCAGTTGGTACTGATTTTTGTCAACATGCTATTACAGCCTTCCATTGAAGTTACTTTATACAGTCCTCTCAGAAAGATTGCCTAGACTGTTATAATTTTAAGGTGTGATCTACTACAGTTACATAGTAATCACTATTCAGCTGTAGTTTAAAAATAAATAACACCTAGCTTTTCAATAATAGTTTTCCACAGAGAAGTAACTATTATGTCTCTTTTATAACCAGAGTAAGTAAAAGGCAGAAAGACATGGGAAATTGTCCAAGACCTCTCAAGGAGGGGATGGAGTTGAGAGCTGGGAACCAAATTCAGGAGTCTCAGTCCGGTGGTCTGTCCATTAGATCCCCTTGCCTCCACATTATTTTGTTAAAATTTATAAGGCTTTATTGCTTAGTCATAGCACTGGGAAATGTCACAGTGATTAAAATCCATCATATTCTATATAATCATCATAATAATTCTAAACAGTTCATAAAAGGATAGAAGAGATTGTTGCAAGTTTGATAAGTATCATACCAAAAAATGTAAGGTTGCATTTACTGGGCATAATCACTGTGCTGAGAATAGCTCCATAATTTTTATGTGTGTTTCCTAATTTCTGTGGATACATTTGTTCCAGTAGCTGTTTAACATCAATGCTGATAAACAGGTTATTATCCTTCAGACTTTACTTGCATTAAACAAATTGTGTAAACAAGCAAATGTGTACTGCCCAGCTATACTAACATTACGACTGCTAGCAGGCCATGCATTAGATCTATTATTAAGAATACTAACCTTTCTTCTTTTCTAAGTATTTTCAAGAATAGGTATTGACCCTATCTTTGCTAACAAAATAGGCCAGCAAGACAGGCTACACGCCTGTTATTCTCTCCTGCCAGAGAGGCAATAGTGTTTGCTGGTAGCCATCTCAGATATTTTTCCGCAGCTGCCCAGGGCATATCTTTTCTCAGGAAAGCTTTTACCATACCGGGTGGAGCATATGTCAGTAGTAATTCATACAGTCTTACAATTTCCACAATACAGGAGCAGAAGGTTAACTAGCAAGCCTGTCTCAACAAGAGCAAAGACAACAGTCACTGTAGTAAAGGAGAGGAAGGATAATGCCACAGAATATGGAAAGAGATACAGAATAATGGTGGTAGAAAAAAAACCCAGTAACTAATATGATTCCACAGTTAACCACTGAATGAGCTACCTACGCAGATAATTAAATAAGTCCCAGGCAATGCTGAATGTAACCTATATCAATTTAAAATATTGGGAACTTTGGAATGACTACTAAAATTCTTGCTTTAGGCTTGGGGCCATCTCAAATATAAAAGATGAGGAAGAGATCTGTAATCTGTTCCATATAGCAACTCTGTATTTCCATATATACCTATGCAGATAAGTAAGAAGACAGATGCAATGTTAGTTAGACTACATTATTTTCGCACTGCTGCTCATGAAATAATTCTGATACTGCTATTGTGTATCATTCTTCTTTATCTGAGACTGTCACAAGAGTGAATTAGTCTTCTTGAGTCACATCATGGTGTTTTTAGGTTCTTTTCAACATGACATAGTCCCTAAATAAATATTTGGATAGACTAAATGAGTATGAAAATATCTTGCTTAATGGCAGACCAGAAATTGTCAGAGGGAAAAAAAGGTAGAGATTGTAAAATGGTTCCATGTCACAACAGAGCAGTGTCAACAGTGTTGATGGGGAAACTGCTTGCCTTAGCGTTAAATCCAAAGTGAAGCACTTTTTGACTTTGAAACAATCTGGCATAATATACGTAGATGATGAGGCCAGCCAAAAGCACTGATGTCATGGGAGAGACGCAAACAATTGGTCTGCCTGAAGCATCTGCTTAGATACCCAGAGAACAGATGGAGGCTCTTACAATTTCTCTTTCCTTTCAGAATAGAAAACTTCCAGAAGCAGCAGCAGTAGCAATTCTATGACTCAGTCTAACACAAGGTTCAACTCTTAAATTYACACTGCTTTCTTGCATTTTACTGATGTCTTAATGACAGAATTAAAGAAAAAGAGACATCTTTACGTGGCTCACTGGGAGTCTGAATCTAAACATTTCTCCTGCCCATGATGGAGTAGCCTGGATTATTGCCTGTCAGGGAAGTTTATGTTCTGAATGGTTCTTCATGGCATGGCAGGAAATGCTGTGATTGAGCAGTGGATCAGAGACCGAGGATTGCTTTTTTTTTTTTTTTTTTTTTTTAAAAAAAATATTAAAAGATAGACACACCTGTGAGGGAGCTAACCATGATTTAATTAAACAGAAGTGCTCAGGACTGTCTGTATCTAACGAATTGCATGATGAAGAAACAAATACAAGTCAGACTTTACTGATTGTGAATTCCTTATAATTTATTGCTTGGTCTGTGGTGTGTGATGTCTATCAGCTTTATAACTATGCTATCACATCTGTGATGAGTGAACAACAGTCTTTGCTCTATTCTACTGCTCTGTCCCATTCTTTTTTCTTAAGGAAATACAGTGATAATTTAAGAGAATTAGTATTACTGGTTATTTTACTGCAGCATACCTCAAGAGTGAATGRAATCTTTTTTTCTCAGAATTACAACTCCTAATTACACTTGAATCCAACAGTTATTAGTCCTCTCCCTTAATTACCATGCTGTTATAATACCTAAATAAATGAAACTCCCAGGCAGAAAACTGACCTTTTGATATCAGCCATGAGAACTGGATGGTTCTTTTCACACTGAATAATCAAACAACAAAATAATAGTTATGGTATAATGATATAAAAGAATATAATTTCCTGATCTTTCACTGCTGAACTCCCAAAGGTGGAGCACAGATGAAGGAAAGGTACTTTCTTCTCCTAGATCAGGTAGAAATCCATCAATGAATATGAGAGATTAAAGACGAAAGGAAAGAGTCTCCACATACAGAATGCAAAAGGAAAAATCTGCAGTCTCTGCTGGAAGAAACTGAAGGAAACCCAATATAGTCCAATCCCTTACTATGCTGGATGTGGGTTACATATATGTCTGCTGTAGCTAGTGCTAAATCAGGAGAAAAGTACACATGAGACTACGACAGTTTACTTCACAGTTGTGATTTTTAGGTGATTTTCCTTTGAATAAAGCATGATATACTCTTAAGAAGGAAAATTGTTTTAGAAAACTTGAACACTTTTTGCAAATTTGCAGTTCAGTTTTGAAAATTTGTGGATTAGAAGCCTGAGCTGTTACATTATTTTTAATATATTGGAGCTGTTTTTATTCTTACACTCRCTAATAATTCTTTCTGAGGTTTTATTTGATCTTGCACACTTATCTAAAGAGTATTTTGTTTGTGCTCACTCTTCAGTTTGTGCAGGTTCACAGTTCCAAAAGCACATACAAATCTGGGAGGTGGGGATTACTTAGTGAAATAATTAGACTAATGGTCAGAATTCAATAACATTCCATTGCAGTCTTTGAATTGCTGAAAACATAGGGTATACAGAGATTTTCATTCAGACGAAATGCAAATGTGATTGTATCCACTAGAGGTCACCAAATACTGCGGAATTTCTTAAAATAAGACAACCTGCATCAAAAGTGACCCTCAGTGTGTTTCAGTTTCTCTTTTTCCTATTTTTGCTAGTTTATTGTTACAAAATAGCCAATAGTGGCTGATGCTAGCTAAAGGCAGGAATTAACTCCCTCAAAGTTCCTTCTTCCTTTGTCTGTAATTTAGGATGAAATGATCCAGCTCTGTATGCTGAAAGCTGCAGTTTGGTGTCTTCAGCCTTACTTCAATTTGTGATAAGATAGGGAGATTTGATTCATGTTGGAGTCACTTACTCTGTCTGGCTGGATTATTTTCAGGAAATATTTTATCCTGTGGGATGCAGATAATGCACGCGATTTTAAAAGGAGCATGTCAAAAACACAGAGACGGGTGCTGGTATGGGGCCGGCTCTACCTGTAGAACACAGCTGGCACTGGAGAGAGAACCCACAGAAACTCTTCTTGCCTGCARAAAGACTGGTCATACAAATAGCAGCTGGAAACCATACGGGGATTTGCTGAATTAGAGCTACAACAGCTACCTTCTGTTTCCAGACTAACAAAATAGATGCTGTGTAGAGACCTGTCAAAATACTATCAGTTATCTCCCTCTTCTCCCTTTCTAAATGAGAGGAAAAAATGCAATAATCAGTAATGGGGAATAACAGTTTAGCTGACTAATATTTGTGTTTTTGTTGGAGTAAGTTACTGTTCAGCAGGAAATTTTAATTCTCTACAGAAATTCTTAATTTACCAAACAATAATCTGTGTGTCCCCCTGTTGCAGGATAGACTGCCTACCATAACTAAATGAAAAGAAGTTACAATAGGTTCATGCACAAGACTGAAAGAAGACACTTGCTACAGAGTTCTGGGCCATAACAAAGTGCTAAGAATTATCTTTTTTTTTTTTTTTTTGAAGGCTGCAGATAAATGATAATAACAACAACAATAATAATAATAATAATAATAATAAATATATAGGTACACTATATTTATTTTTGCTTAAGGAGAAGTCAGAATTTTACTAAAATCTCCTTGAATTTAGGGAAATAAAGGATGTATTTATCTGAATTTCAAAGCTGAAGCCCTTTTATATACGAGCTTGAGCTGCATGTGCAAATATAAACTTAACTAGAAAGAGGGAGAACTCAGATCTGATCTATAGAATACAAACATTTTTCTCAGTTTTTCTTAGATATTTCCTTTAATGTTGAAAAAAAGCTACAAAGAAAGTACACAGAAAGAATAAACCTAGCTATGCAAATTCAGTAGAGGGCTTTTGCATCTGTAAAAAAGGAACTGATTTTGAGATGTACAGTATTCAGCTAAATTTGAATGAAAAGCTACAAAAGAGGGCAGATCATAAAAATCCTTAACTATTCTAAATTTAAAAACATAAGTCCAAGATATTTTTCAAGTTTATGATTTCTTATTTTAGACAAGATCCACTGATTACTCAGTTTCATCTATTGCAAACTAACTGCCAAATTACAAAAAAGTCACTGACGTCAGTGATCTAAATTTTCTCAGCAAAACTTCAGCAGTTTTTTGGAGAGGTTGAGTTGATAAAAGTGATTTTGGTGATACTAGCCACCAGTGCTCTAAGTTATCTTAGTTCTAGYTCTTTCTTTCATATTAATATATGACTTCAAAGGCATATCTTGACACAAAAGACACAGTTTCCCAGAGATAAATAATTAATTAATTCATTAAAGAAAACCAAAAGTCCATAGCACACTTTCTTTTAAAACTTCTTCACATTTGTAAATTTTACAGTTTTACCTTATAAAAGAGTGGTTTAATAAGTAATTTTGTGTTGAGACTAAATGTGTTCTCTTTTATCCAGGAGATAAAAATCTGTCTTCATTTTGAACTCAGCATTTTCTTTATTTTTGATGTGTTCCTAATTTGTATGTTTAGGGGAGGAAGTGGTGATTAGAGGGACAGAGGTAAAGTCCCATGACTCCCTGTTATTGTGTGGAGAAATACTGAACACTGGTCTTGGGAGAGGCAGCATAAATTGAAGATAATTTTGTTTATACACTGCATTATATTTAGAAAGTAGTTCTCTGATGTGGTGCCAGAACATACTTGGTAAAAAAGTCTTTAATGCGCAGCAAGGGTTAGTTGTCTAATGAGGTGTGAGACAATTATATTAATCAACTATGTCTCTTCTTACACTCTCAGGATAAATAACTGCACTTTGGCTATGCCAAACTTGTCTGCAAGTTAGAGTTCAGGAAGCTCCTAGAGATAGCTGTGTGATATTTGTCTTGCTACAGCTACTGCTCAATTTCTGTAAATGGAGCAAAACATTTAGACCTTGTTCTAGACCGCTTCCCTTTCTTTTTCTTAATTCTTAGATTATGACAATTACAGTTATCTTTATACTTCAGTCAAATGTGAAATTACCTTGAAACTAACCTGACATCATACTTTTCCCGTATATATCCCAGTTCTGACACTGTTAAAACAGGTGTCCAGAAAACTCTCTGAAGCATACTGTTAGGCAAAACTTTGTGTTAATGCTGCATATTCTGAAGCTAGTGTCACTGGCACATTGCTCATTAGTTACTTGTTCATATACTGATGTCTTCCTTTACAAATGATTTCTGTAGATCTCATATGTGCTTCTTTGTATTGAGTCCAATACCCCCATAGTGTGCTTACTCAGTGTGAGATTTAGGGAGGCTCATGCATCTGTGTGAAGTATGTAGATGTGCCTTAATATCACTTACATAGCTTTTTAATGAGTGCTGGTTTATATTAGTCATTTCCTTACAGTAGTCTCATTTTCATGGGTAATACACAAAGTACAGAGTCCTGCCTTCAGAAAATACTCRAGGTAATTTGTCAACAGAAAGTTTCTTATTTAAATGTGACAATAATGATTGTTTGTATTATGACGCAAGTAATGTAGTGAATTTACCTGAAATTGCACAAACCACACTAAGATATAGACGCTCTTATGCCCTCCTGAACTGCCTGAAGACATGTCTGAGATACAAAAGCGAGAGCTTTTTWCTCCTTTGACCTCCGTGAAAGCATGTACAATTGAACTCAAGCAGCCAGAAAAGAACAGCCCTGCACAAAGCCCTATCTGACGGTAACACCATCTTTATTTTAGAAGCAGCATTAGCAACAATATGAGCCAGCTCTCTAAAGCCTCCCTCTGCTCAGCTCATCCTGGATGTTGTCTGAAGTGGGATTTAGAGAGAAATACTACATTCAGAGAAAAGTGAATTTACAGGGATTTTGTTGATAACAGATTTGAACCAGACCTGATGTGGTGTGCTGCTGAAGACAGAAAAGCTTCCATCTGACAGCTAATGCAGATATCCATGGTCAAATATAATAGAGTATTAATGCATCTTCAGTGTAAGAGAGATGATACCTTGCTTATGTTTCAGGTACATTTACATGTGACAAGTATTATCTAGAAGTTGCAGAATATTGTGCCAACAAACAAGTTAATTGACTACAAAGAAAAGGAAAGGGAAAAAAAGGAAGTACTTTTATTTTGATTTAACAATAGGGCACTTGGAGAGAGATTAGGAAGGATAATTCCTAAGTATCCACCTTTCAATATCCAATTTAAGCTCCTAAATTAAGAGGTTCAAGTTATCATTTCCTCCAAAGGAACACAGAGCCAGAATAACAACTATTTTTTTCCTTTCAGTGTACAGGGAACCTTGGGAAACAAGGCTCCTAATATAATTGGCCATATAATCCAGTGTCTACTTTATCATCTTAGTTTGGATCAACAAAGGGCTTTTGGAATAAGTCTCCTCATCACTCCTGCCTACCATGCTTTGGTTTGCAGCCCAGAGAAGTCTTGGAGGTTCAGTTGAAACTAACCCAAAAGGTTAGTTTCCAAGTGAACCTGTTGTGGTGGTTTGCTTAGGTGGTCTGAGACTTCTACTTACTTCACCTGTCTGCAGTGGCACTTACATTGGCTGGAGCTGGTTGCAGATTTAACAGTGGAACATTTTTCCTGTAGAAGAAAATACTGGTTTATAAAAAGATTCTACAGAAGTTCACTGCAAGTCAAGAAAAAATTGTAATTCATAAAATTTTTTAAAGAAAAATTTGGTTCTTGTTGAACTCCAATATAGATATGTTTTTCTTTATTGCAGGATTATTGCAGTCTAGTAGATTAAGCTCTGGATGAAGAACYGAATTCTCTAATCATCTGTTAACTTGCTCAGACATCTTGGATCTTATTCTGCCTTTGGCTCATTTTCTTGTAGCAGTGTGGAATACTTTCTTCTGTCCCAATATGAGAAAAGAGAAAACAAGATACATCTCTCTGCAAAATAAGTGCAAAAGTAYGCATTTTTATTTCACTTGTAGAGCTAGGCTTAGTACTACAGTGAGCAAACAGGACGGACGCACTGATCGGGCGCAGGGCATGGCCGGGCCGGCATACTGACCAGCACCTGGTCACCCTTTTATCCCCTTTTCCATCGGGGCCGCGCACCCGCCAGCGGTGCCCCCGTCCGTGCGGTGCCCGGAGAGCCTCTCCTGTGGCCGGCRCAGGGCAGGGGGTCTCCCCCGGCCCCGGAGCTGGGGGCTCCTGGGACGCGCCGGGGGGCAGGGGCTCCGCTGGCTCCTATGGGGGTTCGGGGGCTCCCCGCCTGCCCTCGGCCCCCCTGCCCCATCACCGCCCAAGGAGGGAGTCTCTCCTCACACAGCCTCACACGCACTGTGTGAGGTGCCGAGAGAACTGGCTTCCTGCGTAATTAAAATGTGTGAGCTGAAGCTGTATTTGTGGCATGCTAGTAAGCAGGTGAGAAATTTGAAGATATAAACAGGAATTGAGAGGTATATTTGTCCCCCAGTGGGAACTTGGAACTGGCTGATACAGAAATATCACCCAGGAAAACCTGCATAGCACAGGATATAGRTGTATATACATGATTTTTTGTTTTTTTGTTCTTCTGTTCACCACTAAAATGAAACTACCAATATTTATCTCTTTTCCATAGGTTTATACTCGCTGTCCTAATATGGCTACAAATACCTGGGTCTTTCCTATGGCTTTGAACTGAGTCCTAAATTTAAGCTTTTAGTAGATATAAACTCTCACTCTGGGGTGCATGCCTCACTCAGAGGTTGCAGAGGGCGACGTAGGAGAGGCCAYTGAGTGGTGGGAGAGGTCACTGGAGACACTCTGGTGCAGGCGGCCGCCCTCCTGCCCTTGCAGTGCTGCAGGATCTCCCAGGAGCACGTCCGCCTACTGGCCCATAGCGCTGACAGCTGATAGCGCAATTTTGGCGGAGACCAAAGGAAAGATGTGCACCCTCGTTACAGGTGGTTTCCTTCTCACCTAAACTTGAGTTGAATTCCCCCCTCAGCATTAAGGCATATATCTTCTAATGTAATCTCCTTCCCTTTTCAGAACATAGTACAGTTTCGAAGTATAAAAAGACTGTCAACTAGCTAACCAAAGATTTGGTGTTCCAGCAAGGTGCTGTAGAAGAAATGGTGCTACTGAATGCCAAATATCTGGTTGTGTCCACCGTCAGGAATTTCTTTGTTTAAGTTCATGTTCTCTAAGCATCCAATTTCCCTATATTTTAGGGCACTTTTTTGTTTTTACTTTTTAGTTTACAGTTGTTCTTACTCTAAAATGACTGTTAGTCCATAGATTTATGTATATATTTATATAGATTTTTTATGGATTTTGCATCTGCATTGCATCTTGCATCTTGCTTGGACTATATCTTGAGATATAGTCATGTTTACAAATGCACAATGACCAGAAATTTAGTCTCAAAGATTCTCATGTAGCTGTCTGTCTCTGAAAGTTTAGATTAAATTTTGTACAGGCTAACATTAAGATGTTCATAGTGACATGGTAAGATCTGACAACATTGACATGAATGAAAATGTTGGTGTATATGATAATGGGAGTTTGTGCAAATAAGTACGTGCTTGGACTAGCAGTTGAGGAACTTGTGGAGCTCTTGGTTTAATAACAATCTTTTATTTTACACAATTAAAATGAGTTATTTTATTAAGATGCACTGGTTATTATGCTTCTTTCTACTTATTAGTTAAAATGTCCCCAAAATTTCAATTCAAGGTTCCTGAAATTAGTCACATAAACAGTCAGAACAAAATTTTTTGACATAATTCATAAACATTGACTTCCACTGGGGATAATGTGATTTTTAATTTTTTAAAAATTATTTTTAATTTGAGAAACTATTATTGTACATATTTTTTCCTAGAATATCCTCTAAACGCAAATGCAAAAAATATGAAACTCTAATTGAAACAAACTAGTTTAAAATGTGGTCCTTTGTGTTCAGCAAACTTTAGGCAGCTGTATGATTTTTTTTTTCAGCAAGAATGTTAATTAATTGTTAAGTGCTGTGGTTGTTTTGTAATTTGGCCATTAGTCTGCTATAACTACATACTCATGTTGAGTAGTCCTTGAAACAGCCTTCACATTTAATGGCCAATTGTAACCGGATTTAGTGACGCTCCAGGGGATGAAAAGCTTTCTCACCCTGAAATATGAGGTTGGATGCCTTTACATTGGGGTGTGCATAACAGAGGTTTTCAAACACAAGCTGCTGAGCTTTGTATCTGGGAAGAAGAAATCCACATCCTGGAGACCCAAGGCTCATATTTGTGCAGGAGACTGACCTGGGTAACAGTAGTGGTCCTCCTTAATTTTAAAATCCATTGATCTGATTTACTATCCATTCCCCGGATGAGAATTAAAGGTTAATTCTCACACACACGGTTTTGTTTCCTTCTCTTTAAATTCTTCCTAAATTAATTTTCACCTATTTAGCTTGTCTTGCTTCTCTTACTCTGCAGTTTGACTAGGTAAATTTTTTTCCTTCATTTGCCATTATCCAATGGCCCCAGTAATTGCTAAATTTGTGCCTGGCAATATATATTTTTCCCAATACTTTGCTATTCACAAGCTTCTCAAAACAGGTCAGAACAGCACATCTGCACATCCATGAAATAATCTGATCAAGCAACATTTAGTCTGTTTGGATATTTATGTACTCGGAGATGGCTGTTATTGGAACTATATTAATAAAAAAATTATCAGTAAATCAGTCTCTCCCATCAACTCACATATAAATTTTTGAAAAATTGAAAAGCCCCAAAGGAGTCTGTTCAAAGGCAGCCAGTTTCAGTAATGTTTGTGGTCTTCTTTAGTTATAACCTAATTGGTACTGTTGATAAAGCCTATTCATTGAAGGAATATAAAGTCTCCAGACATAATCCTTGTCAGGTTGATCTTTAGCATTCATTTATTCAATACATAGAAGAATGGCCAAACAGCCCCCTTTCATCAGATCATAAGTATAAACTGCAAATATTATTTTTTTCTTCAGGAAATAAAGGGGGGAAAAAAGAGAGAGAACATTAGAGGGAGCTGTTGCCCAACAGAAACCAAACCAAACCAAACCAAACCCAACCCAGATAACGCTAATATTTCAGAAACCTTTCCTTTCTTGTAGGCAAAATAATAACAATAAATATAATAAACAAGAAAAAGAGAGGGGAGTGAGTAAGTAGGAAAGAAGCCATGACAGTTATAAAAGGAAATACAATTATGCTCAGTGATTTGATGAACGTGTCCCGCAATACTGATCTTTGGATGGCACAGTAGGGCTGCTGTGCTATAGGCAGTCTGCTTAAAAATGTCAGTGCAACAGTCACCCTGCAGCCAAGCCACCGAAGTCCTCGAGCTAATTAATTTTACATGGCTCGGCAGGGCATCCTTCAGGTTTGTTCATTAGGTTTAAGAATAAAGCCTGCACTGTTCTGCCGTGCTGGGAAGAAAGTGTGCGTGAGAGGGAGAGAAAGACTGAGGGAGCGAAAGGAGTTGGGGAACTCCCCTGGACAATTAATATTCAAAAGAAGAATGGTGTCACCTAGCAGACATCATTTATCTTTATCGACCCTGAATTTTTCGATGGTTTCTCTTTCTGTCGTACTACCCTGGGCAGTGCATCTGGCTCCAAAGGATGCACCTGCCAGCCAGGGCACAGCTGTGTTCCTAACTGGAGGACCTGTGATGTACCATCATTTACTAAAACACCACAAAATTGTTTGTCCCATTCACTTTCATGCATCATGTTGCAAAGCTTAGGGCTTGCTCCCTTGCAAGAATGACCGGTGCTAGCATCTCCCTTCTGTTGGTTCCTTTTGCCCTCCTGAACAATTCACATCATAAAAGTGGGACCATCTCACTCTGGACTTGAAAAACTATGACTGTTGCCCAGATCCTGCAGATTATCAGTGCAAACTGGACTGAGCTGAATGAGTAAGAAGTGAGATCATTAACATACTCTGGAATTAGGTTTCAGAGAAGTAAATGAGACACATTTTTAACACAAGATTCTGTGAAATCGAGTCTCAGCAGATAACAGTAAAGGAAGTCACTTTTAAGTTTTAGTGTTCTTTCTTTTTTTTTTTTTCCTTTCAAAACACTAATTTACCAAGCACAGTAGGGACTTGTACTCATTTTCTGATTTGGGGTGTTTTTTCCTGGAAAAAAAAAAGAATAGAATCTCAACTTTTGGTGAATGGTCCAGAGTTTAATTTTCTCTAAGGTTTCTTTACATCGTTTGGAATATCAGACAGCTGTGAACTTCGAGATTTTTAACTTTTGTGTATTGTTGATATTTTCAAATATACAAAATATAGTTCTATATTTTGTAATTCATTTATTTTCTGAAATATACCTTTTTACCAAATTCCTCTTGGCTTAAATTTGCTTTCCAATTATCTTGGAGAYGTTCCCTCATTTCATGCTCTCATTTTGAAGCAGAAAAAGCCGTAGAGTTAGGATTCCTTAGCAGTAACATTACAGACCTTGAAAACTTTAAAATACAATGAAAACAATAATAGATATGCAACTACAGAAAATTCCTTTGACTGAGGACTGCAGCTTTAAGGCCTGCACAACAGACCTTTTAAGGACAGAAAATAAGATACAGTGCAGTGTTTCCTTCCCTACATCACAGTGACTAACAATTCCATTCTATCCCTGAGGGCATGCTTCTTTGTTATATGGTCTTTCAAAATGAATTTCAGATAAGGATTGGTCTCAAATTTTTTTTTTTTTAGAAAAATAAAAGTAGTAAAACACTAAAATAAAACCATTTTAGGAAGAGTACAAAGCCTCTCTCAATCTGTAAGTCCCCCTGTTTTGAATTCTCTCAKAGCTTTAATCTCCCGAAACACAGTAAGCAGAGTCTTTCTGTAAAAATGTACCAGTAGCTGCACTTACCACACTTCTGAATACATGAAAGGCTCTTATTCAGATCAGTTAAAAATTAGCTGAAAATCAAAAAGTTTAAATCTGCCTTTTTGGTATTCAAAGGAGTGGTCTGTTTCAGTGCCTCTTATAAAGGTATGACATTGTCTGAAATTTTTGATTTATTGGTGATTTTTTACCCTGCTGGAATCACAATTTCTATTGAATGCAATAGATTTAAGATATTTTTTCTATTTATACATAACCTAATTTAATTAGAATTTAGATCTTTGTGTTGCGGATACTAGTTTACTTGAAGCATAATGCATTCAATTTATTCAATACCATATTCTGAATTCTTCTACAGCTCAGGAAACAGGTGAAATAATGCAAAATTATAATGTTAGATAAGTTTATTTTTGTGTCTTCAATAGCACTAAAATATGTTTTTGCTTGTAGCCAAAAGCTGAGCCCTGAAGTAAGATACATTAGCCACGTGGAGAATTTGATTTTAAAATATTAATAATGAAATGGAGTTTGTCTGAATGTCCACAATTATTAGAAAAGGAAGCACACTTCATCCCAGATAACCTTTTTTTACTCCCCCCCCCCCATTGTATGCATTCCCTCAGCATCGACTCTGCTAATGGAATTATTTCTACCAATCACCAATAGAGATAGAAAATGGATTTTCTTTATGAGAAGACTTTTATGAGACATATATTAAGCAGTCAGGGACAAAGTGCGCATATCCCTCAGATGACAATGTGTTGTGCAAGGAAAAGGTTGTAGGCCAAGGTATTTCAGTTCTTACAAATTCTTAACTAAGATCTTGCTTCTTTTCAAGAAGTCATATACTTCTGGAGAAGGAATAATTTTAGTAGCAAAACAAAAGTAGATATTCAAATTTTTCTTTACACCAGTAAGCATTGTATTCTGTGTGGCCAGAGAATTCCTTTTTTCAGTCWTCATTCTAGATAGCTTCTAACTTTTGTGTGATTCTCATTTTAGAAGCTGATCATCTGTTGCTGTTTCGAAGTTTGGGTCTCTGTTGGTCCTTATCAGCTTTGTTTTCTAGTATTTAGTACAATGCCTGTGATACACGTGAGAATTTCACTATGTGCATGGGAGAAATTCCTTGTATTTAATTGCCTTTAATTCTTGCTCCTTGGCTAGAGGCTTAATTGCCAGCTATGGAATGTTCAAATTGCAATTAGGAAACATAAGATTAGTGTAGTGTTGCTGACCTAATTAACCCTGCCCTGCCACTTCTGTCAGAGGTACTAGAGGGGGATACAGGAGATAAAATGTAAAACAAAACAAAACAAAACAAAAACCCAGTCCTGTGGAAGGCAGTTTGCAGAAGCAACTTTGTCCTCCCCTCTTGGCAAAGGCTCCCTGGAATTGAGCTCACTGAACTCAGCACTTCTGGAAAAAAAAATAGGTTGGATGGGGTTTGTCTGGAGCTGCAGTCAATAGTGATTCTCTGAAGTAGGAATCCTATCTTGACCTTTTTTTCCCTCTCCTTGGATTACCTTTTGACAGCTGATAATGTGCATAGCACACAACCCTGCAATCAATGAAGAGGTCCAGACATAGCTTTAGAAGTATGGAGTGAATTGTTTTGGACAACCTGGAGAGATTGAACCAACATTCGCCTATTGTCTTCCTTCATACTGTCCCATGAGATGAAGAAGAAAGACAGAGTGAGACAGGTTTCTGAAGATATTGAATTTCAAAACGTAAGAAAGGTTACATTTTTGTAGTATTTTTTACTCAGTAATCACTATCACTATTACTGCAGTCAATAACTTAATCAATATCACTCAATAATCAAAATTAGTAAGTATTGATTACTCTTGCTGCTGCCTACCATGGAGTTCTAGATGGTAGCTCTTTACCATCTGTTTGAAATATAAGAAATCAACACCACAAAATAAATAATAGGACAACAACAACAACAAAAAAGCAAATATACTATGTACTTTTTTTTTCAGAAATGAAGGTGGGCTATCACTTGCTTTTCCCTCAGGCRCTGTCATTTATAGAAAGAGAGGAAATCTGGCACACTGACCAGCAGGCGGAAACATCTACAACAGTATTGTCATCTCTGTCTGCTGAAAATATGTAAACTAATGCTACATCTCAGAAAAGACATGGCAGCAAGTCTCATGATCCCACACTTACTTACATTATGTGATTCACCAGAAAAGACACATTTGAGACAATGATGCCAGACCTCTTCCAGTTATGCATGGTCTTGCACCTCAGGAAGTGTTCATGAAATTCTGTSTTGCAGTCAGTAACCCCCTTAGTTCTTTTGCGCCTTGGATATTTCTCTGTTACACTGTAGTAAAGAGAAGCCATATACTATTTGGATAGTAAAGGATGTTTTACAACCTTAAAGGGTTGTTTACAGCCTTATGGAAGCTAGTTTGGTGAGATTCATCTGCTTAATTTAAGAAATCTAAATTTTAAGATACCAAATCTGAATCGGTTTCCCTGGTTTTCTCTGCAATCATGAAGAGAAATAGAGGTCCACTGTCTGCCTCCTGAAGGTAATTTCTCTCCAAGTTTTTTCTGTAATTTCTCTCCAATTTGTCTTTCAGCACAGGAAATCCAGCTTGGCTAATTATGATTTAAGTTGTGTAAAGTTAAGCAGAGAAGTCTTTCCCTAAAAGAATCAAGTTCTCACATGACTCCTAGGCCTCTGTTTTCATAGAAGATGGTCCTACCTCTGTCTGTGTATGGGACTAGTCCTCTCCATCTTCTGGTAACTGTGGAAATTTGTGCTAAGAGAACTTGGCTAAAAGTAAAACCATGAAGGAGATCACTTACTGCTGAGAGCATTTAGAAGAGGAAAGGATTTGAAGACTGTTAAAAACTTACATTTTAGATTGCCAAAACATTGTCAAACTTTTTGCATATGTATGAATGGGAACTCTTCCACTTCCCAGGGATTTTGAGACTGTCTGTACTATGAGGCATGTGAGAAGTCTTTGCAGGCAAAAAGGTTGAATTCCTCTCTCCAAGAGTGGATATTTACATCTGAGCCAGCCAGTCCATGCTCCCCTTGAAAGTGCTTATAAAGTTTAATTCATCAGACCTGTTTTAAATGTACAYACATTTAGGATAAAGAAAATTCTTACTTGAGAAATTCTTACAGATGCTCTTTACTGACTACAAGAGGAAAGTAACTGATTATTTTTTGCGTAGGTGTATWGTGCCCTATACACTACCTGTGCTGAATGCAGCTCAAGGCTAATTTCTTGAAAGTCTTTATTCTCCTAGCACAATATAATGCTGGAAAGGTTCACCAAATGTTGCCTGTGGGTATCTGGGGGAGTGGAAAAGGCAGAGGTTGGATGGGGTAGACTGGTTGATCCAGGGTTAATGACATGTTGTGCACTCAGCCAGTGTCTGAAGGGACATATTAGACTTGTGGGACATATTAGACTTTGTGGGAAAAGTCATAAGTGGAAAACACAGCCCAGCTGAGCTCAGACTAAGGAAAAAAAGGAGCAGAACTTCAGTCTCTAGGGGAGTTTGCCTGAAGGTGGGAATTTATTTCTGCCAGCTGGTTCCCCACCTTGAGAGGGGTCTGATTCTGAAGCGGTGTTTTGGAATTGCTTTTGAGACTGGTCATGACTAGGGAGACAGTACTCCAATCCCTGGAAAGATAAGCGCATCCTGATTGCCAGTATACCTCTGTCTGGTGGGCTTCCACATCTCCAGATGCTTCCTTGATTAGATGAAGTTGACTGTCCATGTGGCATTGTAGAAGAGAGGCTGAACAAGAGCATGAGTCTGTCAGTCTCATGGTAGCCTGCCCTGGGAGGAGAAGAAATGACTTTTTATTACTCAGCCTCACAAAATTTGAATCATGATTCATGCTAATATATTTCTTTTTAAGAGAAGGAAAGATTATTCCTTTCATTCAGAAGCTCATTGCTTTTGCTTTCAGGACGTGCTACACATAACAGCTTTTTTGGTACATTTTCAATATCAATGCCAGTTACAGCTCTCCAGAGCTCCAGGGTGTCACGCCAAAATGTAATTTCAAGAAGCATCTTCTGTGCCCAAACACTATGGCAGGCCCAGTGCTTCAGTGTTGTTCATTTGCCCTTCATTTTCTTAAAAAAAAAAAAAATCACTTTTAATGCCTTAATTTTCTCTGGTAAATTCTCTCACAGCACACAATGTCCTTCTGCCATAGCTCTTTTTAAGTRTTTCTGCTCAATTTCACAGAAAACTTAGAAGCCTATTTTTGTATAATTTTCCTGTCTCAGTCACTATCCATTGCAAAGAATTCTTCCATTTCCTTAAACTGAAGCTGTAATACATAAACTTTTCCACCAAATGTTCTTTACTTATCCAAAGCTAGAGAACAATGATGAAACTGTTTCCAAACCAAATATTTACTACTGAGGACTTAGATTATTACTAAATACTAATTCTATTGTCATCTTTAAATACATGCAAAAAGGAAAGACAGCATAAGAACTAACTTAGAAGACAGTGCAAAAAGGAAATAAACAGGGATAAATATGTGGCACGGAGAAAAGATTTACTTGACCAAAAGACTGGTTATTGTTCAAAATAATGACTAACAATTTAGTTGCATCTAAAGGATGAGGATGGATGAGGGGAGAGCAGTGGATGTTGTCTACCTTGACTTCAGCAAGGCTTTTGACACTGTCTCCCATAACATCCTCATAGACAAGCTCAGGAAGTGTGGGTTAGATGAGTGGACAGTGAGGTGGATTGAGAACTGGCTGAATGGCAGAGCTCAGAGGGTTGTGATCAGTGGCACAGAGTCTAGCTGGAGGCCTGTACCTAGCGGTGTCCCCCAGGGGTCAGTACTGGGTCCAGTCTTGTTCAACTTCTTCATCARTGACCTGGATGAAGGGACAGAGTGCACCCTCAGCAAGTTTGCTGAYGATACAAAACTGGGAGGAGYGGCGGATACCCCAGAGGGCTGTGCTGCCATTCAGAGAGACCTGGACAGGCTGGAGAGGTGGGTGGAGAGGAACCTCATGAAGTTCAACAAAGGCAAGTGCAGGGTCCTGCACCTAGGGAGGAATAACCCCATGCACCAGGACAGGTTGGGGGTTGACCTGCTGGAAAGCAGCTCTKCAGAGAAGGACCTGGGAGTGCTGGTGGACACCAAGTTGACCATGAGGCAGCAATGTGCCCTTGTGGCCAAGAARGCCAATGGTATCCTGGGGTGCATCAGGAAKAGTGTTGCCAGCAGGTGGAGGGAGGTGATCCTCCCCCTCTCCTCAGCCCTGGTGAGGCCGCATCTGGAGTACTGTGTCCAGTTCTGGCCTTCCCAGTACAAGAGGGATGTGGCACTACTGGAGCGAGTCCAGCGAAGGGCTACAAAGATGATTAGGGGACTGGAGCATCTCTCTTATGAGGAAAGGCTGAGAGAGCTGGGCCTGTTTAGCCTGGAGAAGAGAAGGCTGAGAGGGGATCTTATCAACGTGTACAAGTATCTGAAGGGAGGGTGTCGAGAGGATGGGGCCAGACTCTTTTCAGTGGTGCCAAGCGACAGGACGTGAGGCAATGGGCACAAACTGAAACACAGATGCTTCCATCTGAACATGAGGAAATACTTCTTCACTGTGAGGGTGACAGAGCACTGGCACAGGTTGCCCAGAGAGGTTGTGGAGTCTTCTTCTCTGGAGATATTCAAAACCCGCCTGGACACCATCCTGTACAATGTGCTCTAGGTGACCCTGCTTGAGCAGGGGTGTTGAACTAGATGATCTTCTCCTGAGGTCTCTTCCAACCTCAACCATTCTGTGATTCTGTGATTCTGTGAAAATATTACTCCAGGATAGTACACCGTAATCTAGTAATGATAATGGTAATTCAGCATACTGTGAAAATGCCTCATCTTTACTATTATTTAATTTCTTGCTTATACACCTAATTATTCACTCTTTTAACTGCCAAGTAGCATTGGAAATACATTTAAAGTGTCTAGTTCCTAAGATCTTAGACTTCTTCAAAGTTCAAGATACTGTCCCCATAAATTAATTGGTGAAAACAAAGGAAATAAATATTAAGTTCAAGTTTATGTGCTGAGTCACAGGGATTCCCTGTGTTGTGACTAGACTTCACCTAGGTGGTCCAGGTAAAAGCGAGTGTATGACTAAAGGTTAGGTTTGGCTAGCAGTAGAGCAACATAAAGAAATGTTGAACTCATGTCTGGAAACTGAATTGTTTGAGTTGTTCTGCTGCTGTTTTGACCATTCAGATCTTGTCTATCTTGTCCAGTGCACAGTTTAATACCACACCCATAAAATAATGAGTCTATGAACCTGCTTCAGTTTCAACATGAAAATTCACCCAGAGCAAAGCCCCACCATCTGCCACCACTTTTGAAAGGAATAATGCGACACTGTCGCAACTACATCTTTTGCAGTTTATGCGAGCCAGAGAAAAACACTTCATATGCAAAGCCAAGAATTCATTATTAATCTAATTGAAATGTTTTAGAATCTAATAAAAATACARCAGTTATTATTATTAATTCAGTGTCAATGATACTAACAATCATAGTCCAAATTATCTAACGAATACAGAAAAATCTCATTAATAATACCATTAAAATAGCTATACAAAAGGTACCTACCATTTCTCTGGTGTTATGTCCACCCTTCCAACGCTCCTTTGGGTCATGAGGTTGATGACTTCTGTCTGGATGGGGGAGGTACCGAAAGCCATCAGTGTCCCAAGCCCTTCACCCGGAGAGTAGGGTTTTAAAGGGAGGGGCTTCTCCCTCTTTGCTAGGAGGAGTCTGATGTCGATGGTTTCTTCTTCACACTAGCATCCACTTTGGCTATTTTTATACGTTTTATAACACACTGTACTACTTGTTTTTTTCTTCCTTGGTCTCCAACTCCATGTTACATCCAAATTTACTGTGTCTGTAACATATGTCAGAGACTTGTTCTTTGTTCTCTTTGTTACCCCCTAAAACCAGTTTTACTCAGCTTCCAAGGCTGCATTATTTTAATTATCAGTAATTGACCACCAGTGATTTATTCATAGCCCTTGGGCCTCTGATATCATCCTGTGTTCACACTTTCAAGGCTGCTGCTCTCCTCCCCCACCTGCACTCCTCTACACCACATCATTATTCCAGGGTCATCAGTAGTTCATTCTATATAGAATAACTACATGTTATCACTATGTATCACTTACAGAAATATATCAAAATTACTGTAACAATAGGCATTACCTCTTGCAATTGTCCAAAGCTAAGCAAGACTAAAAATAATTGGGCAACCCTGACATTAGACAATTGCTGTTACAGCTAAATGAGAAACCTCCAGGCAAGCCTACGACAAGTCCAGGCTAAGCAAGCCTGACAAGTCCCAGTCCTGACGCCTTGCAGAGTCAGTACAAAGCCTTTAGCCTATTATTAGCAGTGGCAATACTGTATTTACTGGGCTGCATGGAACTACCCTTTCTGTTTTAGTCTTCCTTAGTAAAGACCTCAAATCATGCTCTGAAATTTTCTTAGCATTGCTGCAGGGATTGCAAGTACCTTTCCTGGCATACTTCATTGGAAAACAAGTCCCAAGAAAACTGGGGTCTTTCTTTCCTGGATTTTTTCATGTTGTATGCTCATGCCAATCTTTAAGCATACTGCTACTCTTAAAAGTCTTTACCCCTTTAAAGTGCTTTTGAGTTATCCATTTTTCCACTACAGTAACATTTCAGAATATATAATAGAATGGAATTGTGTTGCAGCAGTACTTACARAAGTGCAAAATATCAGCTACTTGGCTATGTTCCACTTTTGTATAAAAACTGTTTCAAGGTAATTCTATTCTGTGTTTCAAAGTTTCTTGCAGTGGTTGGTATGCAAATTTCTTCTGTGATGATATATGTAGGATGAAATGTTAGTTGTTGGGCTAATTGTAGGTGACTCTAGGTCGCCATCTCTGTACCTATGTTTTTATGATTCAATTAAAATATAAATGAACAACAAATCCCCTGCCTGGATATAAACTAAGGGCAACATTTATTTGCCCTGACTTAGACGTTACACTCAGGCAAAAGAATTTAGGGTCGTTAAGTCAGATGTGGATTTCTAAAATTAAGGATGGRGTTCCTCTCATCTATTTTCCCTAGGAGGTAATGATGGGATAAATAAATCTCTGGAAGTGCCTATTTCTCTCCTCTGACTGCAGAAGGAGGCTAAGTAATTTCCTTGATGTACACACCTATATCTGTCCAGATGAATCCAGCTGCAAAGGAAGCTTTAGGTGATGAAGTATCTATGATCTAAATATCTAAGTCTAAGAAAAGTTAGATGAGATGAGTACTACAGCCTATGAATAACCACATAGCCTATTGAAACAATTTTAAATACGCTGACTCATTATCATACTTTAAGTCAGAATAAGTCACATTTTTTTCCACCCAGGAAGGCAGGAAAAGGACATATGTCACTAATAAAGGATGAGCTGGCTCTGGGGGTTGTCACCTGGACTCTTAAGAGAACATTCCATGTTTAGTTCTTCTGTACTGAGTACTTCTATATTCATACATCTTACCATATGTCTTAATTCCATGCTTTGTCATGAGTCTTCTCTTGTAATCTAGTTGTGCTGTAGATAGTTAGATAGCAAAACATGATCATGAAGGATCTGATGACCAGACAGACTGAAGTCTATCTTTGGAAGGCCTGTAATGATCAAAAAGATTTGGCTGAATCAAGATGAAACAAATCCAGTAAATAAAGCAGACAGATAAGATTCTTAGAAATAGAATGTGTATTTACTTGCACTGTGGTGGAAATATGGTTGTCTTATCAAAATGAAATTATGTGGCATAGAAAGTTTCACTGCAGTTTGGGATATTTAGTCACACAATCAGGCAAACCAAATGTTATGAGGTAGGATGATACTAAATATTATTAGATTAGAGGAAAAATGGATCTGAAAGATTCCAGGCAAAGCAGGAATACTCTCATTTGCAATGTACATCATGTGGCAATTCCTCTTATCCAGTCACTGAAGTTATGTTGCATTGTCAGAATTTTGAGGAATATTTCATTCTGCTTCTTAATATATTGACCTTTTTTTCTGTTATAATGCACACAGAACATTTTTTGCATTGTTCATTCATGCCCAGCTTATGTGTGAATTCATAAGGAAGAAGACTTCAGGACTGCTAATGAYAGGGATTCAAAGGGGACATATCAGCATAGTTCTTTCACTTTTTATAAAAGTAGTCCATAATAAAATTTTAAAAACATCAAAGTTCTAATTAAAGCATCTTGATTTTCATAGAAGTTTTACCACTTTTCTTTTTTGGAGAAATCTCATTAATGTATGTAAGGGGTTGTCAAGCTGCTTTCTTGTCTCTGTACTTCTGCTTAATTTTAAAATATTCATATATTATGTTGAATACATGAAAATTATATTTGACATTTATTTATAGTAGACAGGGAAGACTACCACTGTAGAAAGTTTTCTGCATATTATTACTAAATAATCCCTGTTTTAATCCCTGTTTTTGGTTGCTCCCGTAGAAGACAGTCCTGTTAAACAAGTGAAGTCATTTCTGTCTGTCTTAGTGTAATCACCGGTGCAATTCTTCCATTTCCTTAGGATGAAAAGCAAATTATTATGTAAAAACAACAAAAAAAGCCCCCAAATATTTCAAAGGCAGGTAGCTTATGGAAAGAAACTTTCTGATCTGTTCTTGACTTCCACTGATGAAGGTTTTGCAAACACCTGTGGAGAATAAAGGTAGTATTAGTTGACCCTACCTTTGGGGAAGAATGATGAACTGGGATTCTCGTTCACTCTGCTTTCTGTGATTTTCTTTGAAAACACCTCATCTGATTTGTTAAAAGCTGTTAAAAAGTTAATGCAAAAATAATATAACTGGAATATTTCCATAACGTATCTAGACTGCCTCTACCTACTATTTAGATGAGGGCTGAATCACCACACCATTACAGTGTGTGCTATGGTCTGCAGTGGTGCACATTGCACCTGCCAGTACTCATGGACTGAATGGAAATGTTCTAGCTCTCYGTAGCATTAAAATACTGCCTAATAAAATTAACATGCCCCAAATCACTCTTTTTCCAGTACTGCTGTCCTAAGACCATGTTTAAATTTTGGAACAGTATCTGTTAGTGTGGTGGTATGTTAAGCACTAAGCACATTTGGCAAGCTAATGTTATGTAGCTTTTTTCTTGTGAGAGTGATTCAGCTGAATTTATATGTCTCCACTAGAAGTGGCTGAATGCAACAAAAAGTACTTGCAAACATTTGCATCAGTGAATATTATAGATTTGCTTTTTAAATTGTAACTGTTTTTTTTAGCCTTCTACAGACTAATGAGCACATTTGACCACCTTTATTTAGTGTTGTAAGTACAATTGAATTACATTTGAAATGGTTCTTTCACCATCTTAAAAGCTAGTTGTGATTTTAGGAGGCATATTAATTCAGACACATTAATATTTGACTTGCCTAAGGTGATCTACTGCACAACAGAAGTTGCAAGCAGCATACACAGTATTTGGTGAACATAAGAGAATAAGAAATGCTCTATTGGATCAGATCAGTGGTCCATCTAGTCCAGGATTTTGTTTCAGATAACAGCTTTACAAGATACTATTTAGAGAGAGCAAACAAGCGCAGGCACCACATATGGTATGTTCCCCTTGTATTTTTCCAGCACCTGAGCCTGTTGTATTAAGGATATTAGATGATACACTCCCCTCCACCACCACTCCCGTAGCCTTTTACTGTCCATTTACAGACCTATTGTCCATGAATTTGAATCATCCCTTCTTGAACATGCTGAAATGTCTGCTTCCACAGCCTCATGTAGCAGCAAGTTCCAGAAATTTACTACACAGTCAGTAAACTCTGTTTGCTTCTGCTGCTGAAACAATTTTGAACAACAACAACAAAAAATCAATTTCTGTCTATATATTTCATGAACAGATCATGGAGATTCATATTTATCATACAAATTGTTTATAGGATATAATTTTCCCACTTTTCTTTGTTATGCTAGGATATGACTCAGTAGATTACCAGACCACAACATATAATTTTCCTGGTATGCCCTAACAACCTCTGTTTCAGTGCCAAATCTTTCAGCAATGGCAAAAAGACTTGAGAATTCCCAGCTCCAGCTCTATTGACTGCAGAATATCTAAATGATCTTATGCTAGTAAATAAATGGCTCTTTCAAAGTGGCTGAAATTCATTGTATTGTATTGTATTGTATTGTATTTTAATTAACATTAAATTCCTTGTAAGATTTGGTATTATAACAGGCTTTCCAAAGTAGAAGTGTAGCGTGCCCAAAATGCATACTGTGCTAATGTGGAATCAGGAGAGACATGTTCTCTTTCAGTGAGAGAAGTTAAGATGTGTGATGTTTTGTTTTCAAAATACAAATATGAAGAAATGTATTAGAACAGGCAACAATCTGTTTGTGGTAAGACAATGATAAGTATAAGTACATTTAGAAGAACTAYTTTTAAATCCACTTTAGGATATGCCAACTTTCACTTCTCAATTTTCTAGTATTTTCATCAGCACTGAATTTATTGGAAAGCAGAGAGGAAATGAAGGAGTATGGCATTAACATTTATGATTAACATTTTTCTAGAAGACATTGAATTTCAAATTACAATAAGCACCTGAAAAGCAGCAGAGCAAAAATGCTGAAAGGCACACTTAATGAGAAGATCTGGTTCTTTCTGAGCTCACCTTTTTGTGGTGTTATTTGTATCTTTGTGAATGTTTGTGTAATGTGATAACATTCATCTTCATAACAACTTTGATGACAGATTCAAAATATACTGACCTTGGTGAAAGACATTTTTCATGTTGTACTCTAACTGAAATGAAAATACTTCATTTCACAACATTTAGGCCACTCACGTTGAGGCACAGATTTGTACTTGTATGCATTCTCTCCTGCTCCTCCTTGTAGCATATGATGATGTTAAATAGTATTCTTGATATTTTCTTTTGTGTTTTATTCTCATGAAATACATTTGATATGTGGGATATCATATTTCACTATCTTTCTTTTTTCCAGACAGAAGAAGCTATTTTTTCCTTAGTTACATTGGGAAATGTAGAAACAGAAGAAAACTGTTGTTTCTTTATATTTTATACCAGATACAAAAAATTCCGAAAACTTAATACTGAAAATGTCTAAATACCTTTGCCATTCTTTCCTTCCACTCACTGTCAACAAGTGGCTATAGAAGCCTCTGCTGTTTTCTTTTACAGTCTTTTGGGGCAGGAATTCTGTGAAACTTTCTGTTGATGAAATTTGGTGAATATACCTCCAGCTACTAGAGAAAGATGAAAGCCAAAAATTTATTTTTGTTTTTCAAATAAGGAATGCATAACACTAAACCAACTGACAATTGCTGCAGTGTTTTTGCCATTTCCTAGCCAATCCCACTGCATTATTCAGCTCCTGTGGGAACTATTTTTGCTTTGCCAGCACAAGATATGCTATYGAGAAATTACAGTTTATATCACTTCTTGGTCTGTTGGTCTGTTATGACTGCATTTCATTTCCAGCTCATAAAATCTGATGTTTGTAAATGGCAAGCCCATCATTTCTTATCAGAGTATGTCCAGCATAACTGTCATTAATTATAAAACTCTCCATCATCCCAGGATACTGTATTGAAATAACCATGAGAAGAAATTGCTGCTGGGACTTCTGTCATCAATTGGACATGTATTTTCAACTTGTTCCTTGAAAAATAATGTAGATTATGCCTCTGGTTATGACTTGGTGAATGCTATTTTAATAATAGATAATGGCTATTACTGATTCTCTGAATAATTTTAAAAAATAGTAATAGAAAATTTTATCTAGAGGTGAGACAGGCACACAGGAACAACTGTTCACAGCTCTGCAGCATATTTGTTCTGACCTGTATCTGCAAATTAACTTGCTATATCCCTTGGATTAAAATAAACAAACTGTTCTGTTCCTTAAATAAATGATGGTCATATAAGTATAAACTGTGACAATTTGTTGTTGTTTAAGGGTAATGCCCCACTTTGTCACCCCCTCCCACACACACACTATAATGGGATGGTAAACTGTAAAAAAAAAAAAAAAAAAAAAAAAACCTATAAATATATGGTCCTGACAACTTGATAAAATAAAGGTCAGTTACTTGGTTATCAATTATTACTGCTTTTTGAAATCACTGAAGCTGGAACTTTATATACCTGCTGAAGCTTATCCAGATTTATTCTACATATCAGAGAGAAAAATCATTTCAGGTATCACTGCATAAGAAAGTTGTTGTAAACCATAACTGAAGAACAATATACTTCATAACACTTCCTCTCTTTTAATTTAAAATGGCCTCCTATGAAATAGAGAATAGAGCTTTTCCATTTATTCTACTGACAGTTAACCTGCTTTTATTTCTATAAGAAGTTGTTTCTCTATTCAACTTTCAGAACACTCTTACTTCAACAAGTGAGACAAGATTTTGGCCACTTGCTTTAGATTCTCCCCAGACTGCCTCTGTTTGAAATAAGATATTTTCAGCAGGAATCTTGTCTTTTCATTCATTTGCCAAGACATATTTCAGAAACACAGGAGCTATAGTACTTTCCTGCTCTGACTTACAGCTAGTAGCTTGACCATAATGAATCTGCAGACTAAGAAGACTTTGTGAGACTAGAACTAAAAATGAAATGAGTGTCCAGTGGCAAATTGTTCTTTTTTAATCATGAGAGCTAAATTATTGGTCCAGGAATTGGTGAATGCTCTAACTTCCAGGCAATTGTGTCATACTCATTTTTTTTCTGGAAAAACAAGCAAACAAATAAACAAACAAACCCTGAAATGAAACAAAACTGTTACAGGGAGAAGGAATGATTTTTCTCTCCTCTCCTTCCTAACAACCTCATGATCTGGCCTCAGGAGAAGGGGGAGATGGTGATGAGCTTACTTTCACCTTTCACACATTCTGGCTTTGTATTTCTACACCTAGGAATAGTCCATTTATAGGAAAGTCCAATCCTGGTCTGTTTATAGGAACAGTGTTCCTATAAGAAATAACAGTGCTTCTGTCAGCTTAAAAGACCATAGCAACTGCCCCTTCATTCTGTGCACAGCATTTTCTAGAAGGCTACTAAAATATCCTATCTGTGTCAAGCCATAAAGAGAATTTCCAGGATGCCTGTAGATATTATGCCTGTTGCTTCTGAGTGATTTTGGAAAAAGACCTGTAGAGGGGTTTATTCTCCTTTTCTTTTCCCTTTCCTTTCCTTTTCTTTTCTTTTTTCTTTTCTCTTCTTCCAAGGGGGGGGGGGGAGGAAGGAAAAGGAGGTAGTCCACCTTCTTTTCAAGAAAAAGGTCCCCATACTATTAGATGACAGCAGAGCAACTACTTTGAGAATCAAAGTATTTATGAAGACTGAAGACCCACCAGGAAGTTACTAATGGTTAATTGCTTAATGCAGACTGGTAGCAATAACTGTGCCCACTCTTATCCTGTGGCAATCAGAAAATAAGCTGAAGTAGCTTGCCCCTTAATGAGAAAATAGCGAGTTGCCTCATATTTTCAATGAATGAAAAAGTTTAAAAACAGGCTGTTGCCAGAGAATAGCTAATGTACAGGAACATATTGCCCCTTAGCAATTGTTTGTGTGTGAATACATTCAAGTCTGTATTTTCAGTACTGAAAATTAATCTCCACAGTTTCATGAAGAATGGAATGGACTGAAGTAAGCCATGGATTGAATGCAAGCTTATACAATGTGCTTCACTCAGTAATTCCACTTATACCCTATTTTGTTAAGCCCTAGACAATTATGGTTGAAAAGCACTGAGACAGTGCTAATATTTATTAAACATTTACCTTTTTGCTTAGGCACACATCTCAAAGGCAGACAGTGAGTGCGCAGTGTGCTTGCTTTTGCATGTCCTAGGCAATGGGTCAGTGACTTACAGGGCATATGACATGGCACATGAGCATCTTTGGCAGGGCTGTGGCCAGCTGCTGTGATCCCCCAGAGAGCGGCAGCAACTCTGAGCTCCTGCATCCTACTGAACCATGAGCTTGGTAGGATCTAGGGTCACCGCTTCACACAGACACAAGATACTRCTAGCAACAGATTTGTTCAGCTTCTTCTGGCTATTTGTAAACTGAGAAAGCACTTTCCAGTGTCTTGGCCTTCATGTACACCTTGGGTCCAGCCTGTTTGCACCAGGTCAAGGTCAAGATCAGCCAGATAGACGGCCCAGCATGGGCATACCTACAGTGTAGCTAGGCAAGGATCAAAGGTAATGGTCTGAACTTAAATACATCTCTGGAGYCAAAGTCTCAGCTCTTCAGGACCCTGACAGCTAGCAGGAAGGCAAGGAACAAGAGAGGGAGGCACACATTTTCTCCGTGAGTCCTAGTCAGGGTGGTCTGAAGACCAGAGCTTAACAAGACACAAGACTGCAGAGGGCACSCTCCTTGCACAGGAGACTCTTCTGATAGGCAGTGCAGGGGAGAAAAATACAATTTAGAGCCCAAGCAATTGAAAGGCTGAGAGCCCTGAAAGGCTAAGCTAATGCAAAGTGTTATTCAAGGTAAGGATGATGGAAAAGGACACTTTGTGATTGGAACCCAGAGATAYGGGCCTGACGAGGTACCAGTTGGAGAACGATGCTCAGTGCTTGTGGCTGTTGCCATGTAAGCATAYGGGTGATGGCTGTAGAGGATGAAAAGGGAGGACTGGATTATGGAGCACAGCAGACAGCTGCAGTTAATGAGAGACTACTTTCTGCTGCTTTAGATTTCCAAAACACCCGAATAAGGAATGCAATTTGTCAAACGTAAGCACTCCCTTCTTGAATGTGAACAGCAGACCCAGCATGCAAATTAGAGATTAAAGCACGTCTGCTTGTAAACAGGGTAAAATAGGGCCCACACAGGAACTTTCATTAATGCAAGCTCAAGTCCCTTTCTAGGCTTGTCTCTGTCATTACTTGTCATCTTGTATTTATATGCATGACAGTTTAGTTTAGTAGAGAACAGAATCCAGCCCTGAGTATGTTTGATGTAAACAGTGAAAGATTTTCAGCCAATAATCTCTAATTCAKTTGCCTTTATAGAAGCAATTACCAGAACTGAAGGAGAAATATGTTTAGTCATCCCTTCAGCTATTTCCTGGAAAAAAATCACTCCCTCTCTTTCCGTGTATTTGACATTCAAACATTTATTTCAAAACAAGAGCAAATGTTTTCATTTTGGTGGAAGGTGATAAAAATGAATTCTTAGTTAACATTGCCTCTTTTATTTTCCATGAAATCAAGGCATTCCAGAGCAGACTGGGATAATTTTCAGATATGTTTATTGTAAAACATGAACAGAATATTCTTTGAGAAAATTTTTGGCCAGAATTTTTTTTTATGAAGTGGTGTATTAGATATACGTGATCATTTGCGATTGAATTATTCTGATTAGATAGCAAGAGTATATGAATGAATGATTCTTTTCATATCTGATGGTAGCTACAGAAGCAGGTTCCTTGTTCAAATGCTCATGATTATAAATACRAATAAGCTATCTGCATCATTTTATACTGTCTACTTTATTAATGGTGCTCATCTAAGGAAAACTTAATTGAAAATTAGGCCAATGTAAAAGTTTGTCCCTGCCCCCCCCCCAAAAAAAAGATTATACTGACTATAGAAGCTGTAAAAACTGTTTATAATCATTAAAAGAGATGAAATCTTATGACCATTTGATATTACAGATTAAAAAAAAAAGGAAGTAATCTCTACACAATGAATATTGCAGAGGGAAAAACATTTCTTCTAGATAAATATGGCTATATCAAAAGTATCTATCACAAATCAAGTGAGGAGCTGAACTGAGCAAATATGTTTTGAGAGGCTGCTCTTGAAAAAGGTAATTTACGAAGCATTGCCAACAGTAAATATGCTTTGAGGTTTGGTGTTAATACATATTTCACTTGTCACTATGGAAACTCTGAGTTAGCACTTAGCTAAAAATCTATAAATACTTGAGTAAAAACAGCAACAGATTTCCAAGCAGCAGTGGAAGGTAGACACAAATGTACCTGTCTATACTTATGGCAATGATTGCTAGAGCAGAAGTAAGAAAAGGTTCCCATTGGCATTTCTGGGTTTGAGTTCCTTTTCAAAATGGTAAATTTGCTGTAACAATGTAATATGCTTCAATGTATCTTTCAACTAAATGTTTCAAGATACACACAAAATTTTGACTATTTTAGCCCAGCTGGTGAGAGATACAGCTTAAAACCTAGAAAAGTTTGAAAATGTTTATTTTCTACAATATAATTCAACTTCATGTACTGATAATTGAGAAAGACAGGTGGGTGTTGATAGAGGTAACACTTGAAGGAAACTAGACAATTCTCTGCTTCAAAACTGTTGCTCAGAACCCATACCTATCTACATAAACTACAAAACACTCTTATTAAGCTCAGTGAAAATTATTCTCATTTATAATCAATGTTTAACCTTCCTCTGCCCAACATTGCCTCAGAACTTGTTTAGGATATCAAATACATATACATGACCAGTTATAAAGTGTTACAACAACATGAGCTTAAGAGCTGTGCCTTGGTGGGCACTTTCTGAGAATTTCTGAAATTCTCTGATTTTTTTTTAAAGAAAGAAAGAAAGAAAAAAACCTCCTACAAACATAGTRCATATCTCAAGCAAATCAGGAATGAAGCTGCAGACTAGAAATCAAATTAGCCCTTGAACAGAAAAGGTTTTTCTGAAAGTCAGTCACTCAGTTATGTCTTCTTCTTCTTCAAAAAAAAATTAGTATATCTTTAGATATGTTCTTTAAAATACACTTGTTGATGTACTGCTGTTAAAGAAGTGCCATGAAGAACTGATGATTTTACAAGAAAATGCTCAAGCATACATATTCAAGCATATTCTTATGAGAATAATACAAAGATCAAGTCTGTAGGGAAAAGGAGTATCTTTTTATTAGAACAGCTGATGTAGCAGGGAAAAGCAGATGGCTTTTAGACTTGGAGTTCTTTTATGAAAGTCCCCTGTGTGTCAGATACCTTGTCTATTTTTTTCAGTTAGTTCAGTAAGAGAGATTACTTCTTCCTTTAAACTTTGCCTCTTATACTTTGTAGCTGTGCTGGTTTGACACTGACACTTGTACAAGAGTACAGTGATGTGTTCTGGTATTCCCCCCCCCCCTCCTTTTTTTTGTTTGTTCTATATTGCTTCTGTATTATACAGAGAGCTCCAGACTCCCTTGTAATTCACTTCTAGGATCAGCAGATCCTAGCAGACTTGCTTCCTATCTAATTGTTGCTTCAGATTACTGTTTTTAGTTCCTAACTCTTTCCAGTTCTCTGACTTCACTTCTCTTCAGTTCTCAGCTTTTTCTCCCCCATTATCAGGGTGATGGCAGATGTCCTGACTTCAGCTCTGATTTCYAAGCTTGCCTCATAGTTTCTGTTCTGTGGCTAACTTCTCTGTTATCATCTTATTGTATATATATACAACTGCTTGTAATCATTAAAAATTCTTGGAACTTTAATGCACTTTCAAGGAAACTGTAATTTTAAATTCTATAGATTTGAAATACAGTGCTGTAGAATCATAGAGGTTTTAGGAGATTTTTATGGTGTTTGTTTCCTCCTTGCCATTCTTAAAATATCTGACTTGCTCAGGTCAGCCTAGAAATAAGTGAGTTGAACAAATTCTGATCTGGCAGAGCTTGAGGAAGTTTCTATTTTGAGAGCACGCTGGCCTTAAATTAGAAATCACATGTCTAGTGTGAATGCTCTGAAGAAATACACAAACTGACATTCTGATTTTCTCATAATGTAGCCGCCAGCTGTTCTAAGACCAGAAACTAAGAACAGCTGAGGGTTAAGCTATTCATAGAACCAAAATAAAAGAAGGAGAAATGTATGAATTTACAAGGCAAATCTTGTCCTTGACAGTATCTTCTGGATAGAGCAAATTTAAGAGACACAAAACATGTATGTATATACATACACACAGGCTTTTTCTGAACACACAAAGTGTCTGTTTAGTGGAGCCTTTTGCTAAAATATGGCTTCTCAACAGCTTCTTCACTGAGACTGCAAAGAACTGAACTGCTCTAAATATAAAATACTAACTCAGACTATAGAGAACAAGTAAGGCTAGACCTAAAGGATGTCTGAATGTCTAAAAAGACATTTTTCGGAATGTAGGTATTTATGTCTAAACCTGGAGTCTAATCAKGCTTGTGATGGTCAACAATGATTCCTGTCTCATTAGATCAGCTTTCAGGTCCTGAATGGTATCTTCAGTTCTTTGTTTTATGTCTGGATGTAAGTGCTTGTACCACTGCAGACAGTAGCATTACAGAAAGGATCTCTATTCTGCTACAGCATCTGAACTAAGAAAAAACAAAACAAAGGGTTCCTCTCTATTCCTTTCTGTGATCAAAAGAGCAGACTAATCTCACATTTTTCTTTTAGTCTCTTGCAGGTAGTTATCTTGTAATATCTTCCAGAAATCYTAGCTGTTTGCCAGTGCCCTCTTGGCATTTGGTCCTTTCATTCCTTCTGCTCACCTGTTTCTCCAAGGACTGCCCCAGCCTGTGACAGAGGGTGATTATCACCAGTTACTGATACAAGACAATACTTCCACTCCCCCCCCCCTGCATTTTACTAATGGTAACTGATAATATCAGAAGCAAATGATATCTACAAGTAAATGCCATATACATTCTGGCTGTTTTTCTGCTTCACTTGTTCTTTAAAACACTTTTCATCTAGATTAATGCATTCAAAAACTCATTTCAATTATTTTTATTATGCCTGGCTTCAGCTTTCTGCCATTAAAAATATGAGTGTACAGTTCATTTAAGGATTCARTATCCCTGTTAGACAGTAATTCATGTCAGCTTCCCCATTTATATTCCAGCAATTCATGGGATTTAGTTGATTTATAGAAGTACTTGGAGCTGGAACTGTGCCTCTGTCACCGAACACTGTTCTGTGTAGGGAGTTTTTTACACAGTAAAGCATAACAGTTTGTAATAAGACATTTCTGTTTTGTCCAGCTTCTCATGACATTGTGTGTCTTGATCATCTAAAGGCAACCTTTTCTTTCTTTCCCTCCACTTTTTGTATATTGATTTAGGTACTAAACAGTGTGCTTTTCAATGCTGGAGATATTAGCTGCTTGGCCAGGCTTGATATGAATGTCAAAAATTAGAAATGAAAGAACAGATGGATATGGAGGTAGAATTAACATTGTTAGTTTTTATATAAAAATTACTTTTGCAGCTCTGTTGCAATGTGTCTTTATTTAGCTTTCACCATGCTAATCTTAAGAAGTCAAACATTTCCAGAAAAAGCCCAAGACAACATCCTTATACAGTTGAATCAGAAGATTTTCTTCTAGACTGTATTAATACACGTATCCTCTTTTTGAAGAGCTGAACTGAAATTTAGAGAAAGAAATAASAGTGAGAGAGAAATGGATTTAGAAGTCAGTGCCTGGAGTGGTTTCATCTAATGACCACTCGTGACTGAATGAAGTGGAGCAGTCAGTGCAAAGGCAGTACCAGAAGGCTCTGGATGAACAGTCATTCAATTCTACTGGAATCCTGCTGAATAATTTACAGCATATTATCTCAGGGAAAGAAGAGACTCCTCGTGACTAGGCATGAGCATGCACATTGATAAGCCATACTTGCAGCTCAGGAGATATCTGTGCCTCAGGACGTCTGCCAGCATTTTTCTTTCCCTGTTCCAAATAATCATTCTTCTTTTCCTGAAGAGCGAAGCTTTCAAGAACGTGCTGAATTATCTCTAACGGGCTTTCTTGAACCAAAGTGTAGAGATGCTTGTTAGCAAGTAGATCAGTTGGGCAGACATCATTTAAAAGGACTGCAGCACAATAAATCAAAACCAACTTGTACTGGCTGCCACTCTTTTAATATCTAACTTATTTTCATCTCTATAGCTGTCTGGATGGTGATGCCCTGAAGTGATGGTGGTAAAGCAACAGTAAAAAGCAAACACAGTAAACTGAAACTCTTTGAACAGGTCAGGATGTGGCTGATTATCAGTAGGATCTCTTCTTGGATACCATGTTTTGCTTCTTGGATACCATGTTTTGAAGAGAACAGTTCTCCATGATTCATAGCAATGCTTTCAGAAAGACCTTGAAGCTTGTGCTGCTCAAAAAAATATAAATAGTAATCAGATGTATGAAAATGGATGAAAATTATAATTTTTTACACCTTCTCAACAAGATTAAAGGAAAACTGATGGACGGGGTGTACATAGCTGTTGCTCTGGCATACTGTGATTGCCTAACACTAATCAAGCTCAGATGAGACAGTAGGCCCGGCCACCACAACGCTTGTCAAATATGGGCCTGGCATCTGGTGATGCACCAATATTAAACAATCTTTTCAGCATTTCAGCTGATATTTCAGCCACTCAAAAAATCAGAAGATGCATTTGCTGCCCTTGCTCCTTTTGCAGCACAGTTTGTTGTCGGTGTTCTCAGTGTACAGAGTTCATCTTGCCTGTGGAAGGCCAGCCTCCCACCGTGTCCTGACAGCCTGGGACATATTGAATCATTCTGTTGTGTTAATTGGATTTCAGCCTGAGTATAGTGACCAGTTGTATGTACATGCCTCTTTCTTTAGTCATCTTTCAATCTCTTGTTTTAGGCAGAGTGTTTCTTGTTAGTGCATCTCATGTGAGAGGAAAGACTCTACCAACTACTTCCTAACACAAATTTAATTGTGACCATCACTGTCAAGACATATTGAAAATAAGCTGGTACCAGTAGTTGACAGACTACTTTGCTTAGTACTGTGAGGCTTGGGATGAAATTTCATAAGCAGTCACATATTTCCTTCTTATATCGCATCTCTGTTCTCTGTCATATGACAATGATTGTAACATATATTCTAATAGTTTTATCTCACCCATGCTCCTGATTAGAATTATCTAAACATATCAGTTGAGATTAAATTTGGTTTGCTGGAGTTAAAAACAGCTGGACTGGGACCAAGAATTATTTCACTCTTGTTAATGTTTCATTACAAGCCCAGGAGTAGCTGGGTCCCTTCTGTACTTAGGTACTATTTCATAGACAGTGCATTCTTCCTGGACCATCTAGTCATCAGCTGTATTGTAAATATAGATTTCAAGATAGCAGTCTGTCTGAGTCCAAATTTGCCAAATACATGCATTTTTATATCTTATTATATCTACATATTCATATCATAAGTGATATGAATACATATATGATGAGCAACATAGYGTGACAATACATTATATACAAATACAATGCTTCTGTTTAATGATACTAACAGGTTTGACAGTTCTTCAGATGACCGGAGTCTCCCTCATGCTCTTGGATTGAGCCCTGCTACTGTTGATTAGATAGTCCAGAAAATGTGTGCAGAAAGTTTTGCCACACAACAGCATTATCTAAAAGGCCAATTAACTTAATGCAAGCAATGCTTGTATCTGCATCACACCTTGAAGCTGTTTTCTGGCAAGCTCTGTCAAGAGGAGAGGGGTTTGTAATTGTCAAGAAATGAGCACATTTCCTAAGCTTGATAATTTAGGACTGTTTTAGTTTTCTAAGTCTGTGTAACACCTTTGGGAAGGATTTATTTTCACACTTGTGATCTGAATGCATTCAGCTTCAGAACAAAGCCTAATTCTTTGCTTGCCTTATGGCCTTGCAGTGCGTTCTCAAGTGTTTGACTATACAATGCTTTCCCCTGTAAATACCACCTTGAACAGCAAATAGCCAGGCAGTATTACTGTGATTTTTAGGGATCTTTTCTCGGACAAGTAAAGTTTTCTGTTAAATGGTAGGACATGACATGGGCCAAGATAGACCTGTATAGTTTCTCAGTACAATGGTGGTGGCAGGCTCTGTGCCAGTCTTGGAGCATGTTGAAGTGCATTAGAGGCTGATGTCTGCACTCCTAAGCTCTGCTTACCTTTGACAACTAAAACCTGACTACTGGGAAGTATTCTCCTTGTTACTGACTGCACTAAGGTCTCCTGTGGGACATCTGCACTCTGAATGGAGTGTTTGCCTAACTGCCAATCTTACATTAATTTGTCTTCACCATTAGCAGTATTCTCCCTCTCRGATGGTTTGGAAAGTTCTTGTGGACTTGGAACAAAGGCTGTTGTTTTCTTAATAGCAGTATCACATGGTAACATTTATTAATGAATGTGGGAGCTGCAGCACAGTCTATATTGCTTTCCTTGCTACTCTTGGCTTATTTTCCTACTGCTTTCTTGAGTGCCAAATCACCATTGAGCTTCAGTCTGAGTGTTCTTCAGTGACCTCTCTTGCCTCAAATAATAACCTTCTATCATGTCATCATTAAACTTGTTTATGAAGTCACAGAGTTATGCAAGGTTGTAAAGGACTGTGCCAAGATTTTCCATGGATTCCTTCCTCAAGAAGTGATGAAAAACATCTCTCTCATAAATGACATTTCAGAAGGAATTAGAGAGCTATCAGATTTAGTGATGATGGCATTGTATGATTTTGATCTTTTTTAGTTGCATTCCTGAAAGATATTGCCTTCAGCCTATGGGTTTTTCAGGTACAGATCAGTCTTTTCCTCTTCTGGCTTACATTTCAGGTGAGGCAATCTGAAATAGGTTTGGCAAGCTAAAACACTTTTTTTCTTTCTTTCTTTCTGTCTTTTCATACACTCACCATCTGCATTGAAAGAAAAGTTGCTGCTGAAGAAAGAGAGTTGAGCAGCAAGGAAGTCAACTATCATTCAGAACATCATGCATTAGAGAATGGGGGGGAGACCACAGAACTGAAAAGTGTTGAAGAATGTGATATGAGATGACCCTTGTTCATGAAACAGGTGGGGAACATAAAAGGTAGAGTACCTATTAGAATGAGAAAAAGAGTCATGCTAAATAATTTATTCAAATTTCCCTTCTTCTACTGTCTGCAAAATGTTAACAACTAATAAAAACAACTCTCATTCAACTTTTCAGGAAAATTCTTTGAAAAGATCCCAGTAATGTGAAATAACATAATATAAAATAATATTGTTCACAAATGGTATCTTGTATCCATATTCTTGATTATTGAATCAGATATTACTGAATAACTGATCAAGARGCTGATTATTTAAAAGCAAAAATACTATATAATTCATAATGTTCCAGTTTGGAGTATGATTTTCCTTTCCATTGCTCCTGTGTTAAAACTGGAGCATTTTGCATGAAGCTAGTTAAATCACAGTGATGAAAACTGATATAAATGAGAGGAGAATTAAGTCCTGCATTCATGTATTTTGACTACTTTAGAGTAACTGTTCACTGGAAAGTGATCCCAAAAGAATTTCAAACAAGTTCAACTTGAAATTAGTTTTCAAACTCAAATGAATTCTGACAATTCAGTATTGCTTCAGCTCTCTTTCTAGTAACTAAGTGATAGTGACATTTATATTAAGGTCACCTAATGCTTCTCATTAAAACCTCTCCTCTCTTAGCTATCATTGGATTATATTTTTGGCAAACCTTGCCACACATGATAAAATATTCTGCCTTTTATCCCTGTCTCAAGCTGTTCTTTCTCCTCCCTGCCATTCAAAAAAAAGTTTTAGTAATAACAAATTAGTTTCTTTGAACATGCAGTGTAGAATATAGGGGCAGACTTAAAATCTTTGAATTTTCTTGGGTTTTATTAGGTTAGRAATTTGGAAACAGCTGGTGGATTAATGGCAGAAGCAATCAGTGCCCCATGAGAACATGAAATAGAGTCTCATTCCATGTTGCAGTTGTTTAGTTTGCTCCAAATTCAAAACAATAGATAAACAGAACAGCCTCCTGGGCAAAGGAAATACTTAAAGCTAATAGTGATAACGACTTCCCTCCAACCTGAGAAAACATCATGTCAAAATCAGAAAGGGGAGGAATAGGTGGGGTGAACATACAAAATTCTTCCTTTATGGCTTCTTGGCTGTTGTGTGGTCTCTATGGGCAAACAAAATGAAGACATAAATTAGGCCACTCTGAATTGTTATGATCAGAGGAACAGAAATGTACAGCAAGCTTGCTTTCCCTCTCTCTTCTCTCTGAATGCAAGATTTCAATTACTCTCAAATGAGTATCACTGATCTTGTTTTCCATGGATACCATACATCACTTGAACTCCGAACTGGCAATTTATGATATTATCATAAGGCCAAAGAAGAACTGCAGCCTACAGCTGCCTGTCTGTAATTCTCTTCTTTTGTGTGAGTTAGACRACTGAGATTCTAAAGAACTGAGTCTGCATAACCACCTTTACATACAAACCATTYAGAAGTGTAAATATTTTCTTCACATCAACTGACATGCAAGAACAGTGTAATTAATAATCCATTATCACAAAATTGTTTAAAGCAGCTGGAGGACTAGCTTTGAAATAAACAGCTGTTTATTTTTTAAATTAATATAAAGTCATTCAGCTCAGTAATTCTAATTATATTATATGTTTATAATTGTTATATTCCCATTCTTTCTATGAAGCTTTCCTGAAATGCCTCTGAAACTGGTATAATTTTCTTTCTCTCTTGGGTAGAAAATGGATTTGTCTTAACTGCTTTGTGCAAGTTAAGAAAAAGTCAGAAGTGGGCTGGGAGAAATATATTTTATAATATCTTTCAGTAATTTTATTGATTTATGTATCCCTATATAATAAAAGTGAGCTTATTTCTCTTAGACATCCCTTTCTTCATTGGCCCTGAATGGTGTTCTAGCATATTCCAGCCTTATCATATATGAGCAAATGTTCCCTCAGCATTCTCCGAGGATGGGACACATTTAAATACAGTCAGCTGATCCCTGATATACAATGGTTGTCAAGGGAGAGTACCTACAGTAGGGTTGCATTTTGGACACTATGCTGCTTAAGAGCTTGCTGTAATTTGTCCATTAAAGATGCACACGGAACAGATAAGGTGCACAGATCTTAACTTTCACTGTGTGAGGGGAATAAAAGCCTTCAGTGTTGTGGCTATTTGACAGAGATAGTGAAGACACTGTATACTGACTTCTGAGGGTGAGAGATGAAAGGCGACACCTGTAATAGTTTGTGATGCTGAGGCTCTACCACCTACATCTGCCATGAAAATAACAGTCTCTGCAGCTGTGTATCACTTCTCTTTTTCATAGAACTACATAAGGATTAGTAATGTGGGCGAGGTGCTATGGTGCTGTGACACTGAGGGGTTGCAAATACATCAAGCAGGCTATTTTGATTCATTTTCTTCTGCAATAGACAAAAAAAAAAGAAGATGACCTGATGAGAAATCTGTTTCATAGTGGCTGAAGGCAGACTAGCTGTGCAAACTGCTGAAGGCAGGGAGAATACCAAGATTCCTGGAACTTTCAAATATAGTGGTTCCGCTCCTGGCTCTATGACAAGGGCGATCTGCACAGCAGGTACAACAAGGAGGTACACAGAATGACTTTTCTGAGCCAGTCTACWTATTAAAACAGATCATCCTTGTCACAATTCAGTTCTGTGAGGCCAAAAAGTAATACAAAATAGTTCCTATGGTGTGCCACACTACCACGTGTAGCCTGGGTATTTCTGCATATTATATTCTGCAGAAACAGTGTTCATTAATGAAATGGTACATTAAGATATTGTTGTTCATCTCCCTGTAACTATGAAACCCATATATGTTTTAATATCCAGAATAAGGAGAAATGTATTTTATTTGTGTCAAATAAGATGAGCAATTATTTATGMTTTGGTGCGACTTTCTCAAATGGTAAAACTCTTGGTAATAAATATCGGATTAAAACTGTCAGCTACATGCAGAGCCAATGCCCACTTAACAAATGCAGGTGCATATTTGCTGTCAATCATTTCTGGTCAACCTCACTTTTCCTAAGGCCATGTAGCACACCAGAGCCAGACTACAAACTTCAGAGAAAATTCTTGTTCCGATTTCAAAAGACCTATGATTTTGCCAGACTTCTGAAGTCCAAGTGCAGAACTCTATAAGCTGAATCAGTGCTAGGAAGAAAACACGTCAGGAGGAATACATCATGAAGTTTTCAAGACAGTTCTGAACTCCTACACTTGGGATTTAGCTACAGTATCTTCCTTTGGGCACTTATTACTTCAATAAATAGAAATTATATTTCCTTACTGTAGACTCATTTAACATTTTAATGGACCAAGCAGTAAGCATGAGAAGAACATTGGAGAATTATATTTTTTATTTTACTCCTTTATTAGTGCTTGGTTATAAAACACAAGGATGTACTGGGAAATATAGCCTCGTAATCTCGAACAAATTTGAAAGCAGTAGGATGCTATAGATGTGAACTATTAATATGAAAGATGGTTTTTTTAGTGAGCACAAGGGTTTGTGAAGCTGGTAAGAAAGCAAATAACCATTCATTTAGTCCTTTCTGTCCAGTTTGAGTCTTCTCCAGATAGAAAACTGGGATATATGTCTTAGGTTGAAAAACCTAACTTTAAGTCCTCTACTGTTAGGATTCCCAATTAGATTTGTTTACATCTGCAAGCTGATTTTAAGCTTGGAGCTGACTTTCTAAAAAACATCAGTGTAAGCCATTTCCAAAGTCTGGCTGGAAGCTGAGGCATAATATTTTGATTGAAATGTTGTCCTTTCATTTTAAGAGTTAAAGACCTAAAGAAGAATACGTAATACCAAAAGTGATCATACGTAACCTCCACTCTTCCTTTACCTTCCCAAACCTACAGTTTTCTACATAGGATGACCTGGTGTAGTGGGTAAACAGTGGAAGACTGGCAAGGAGACAGGAGCATGTTGACCGATCAACTATTCCAGCTGCCCAAACACTTGATGTACAGAACCCTTGAGGAATGCCAGGTCGCGACCCACAGACTTGCACCACCTAGGCATCAAGCTGGACTTGTGTACTCCTAAAGAATTATTGCTTCCCTTATCAGCTGTAGCGCATGTGCAGTACCCCATATTGTAACCTATTAATTTGCCTTAAATCTATGTCCCTCTGAACCTCACCATGGGCCAATGCTCTGCAGTGCCTGGGACAGCCTGGTCACTTCCCCACAAGGTTCCTGGGGTTCCCCTTGCGGTTCGGGGATTTCAAGGTAATAAACATGTAATAACCTTACTCCAGGATGGTGTCTTCTATCYCTGCGTATTCCAAGTATCAGTTACTGCAGGTAACATCTGGGAAATTCCAATGCGCTGTTGTAGTACTTCCTATCTAAATTTCTTTAACGTTAACACATCACTTCTATTTCCTCCYTGAAACAGGGCAGATTATAGTCCTGATATGGATAAAATGTAATGAAATTCAGCAAGGCAGTTTATGAAGGACTTCACTTATAACACTAATAAATAATACTGGCTATAATTTCTTATTAATTGTTTTCCAAAGTTCTCTTTGGAAAAATTTATCACTTTTGTAAGTTCAAAGTTAGTGAACATATCCATATGCTTATGTAGGTATTTGCATAAGTATTTTTTGAGCTTAGATCTCAAACTGGATTTAAAAGTCTCGATTCCTCTTTTGTTAGTATTGATTTTACTTATTTACAACTCCTTTGATTTCACTGGAATAACTCCTAATGAGGAACATACTTTAGAGGAGGATTAGTCCTTAATACAGATAATTTTTGATTTTGTAGGAAAAAAAAACTAAAAGAAAATTAACTAGTTGAAATGTCTTAGTTTACAAATAACTCTATTTCAAAAAATCATCTTGTATCTAYTGAGTGTTTTTGTGATACTAGTCTACACTTGTTGCTGTATACTGTTTTAAACTGAAGAGGGAACAGTAATCTAACAAATAGCTAATCAGACCTTCTATGCAAAATGTTGAATCTCATAATTTTGCAATCTCAATATCCAGCATCCAGATCATGAGCGTTATGATGTACATGAGATCTTCTGGCACTGCCAGAGGAATTTAAAAACTTTAAACAGAGATCACAAGGGAAAGCAGAGCATCACATMGGGCATAGCATATTACTCAGTGTTTAACCCCTGTGTCAGTGAAGAATATCTYTTCCTTTACTAACAGTTTTTCCTAACAGGATCCAACTTGATTTAAGACATCAAACAATAGCCAATCTACAACTTCCTATAATAGTTTTTTTCCCCCAAACTGTTGATACTAATTTCTCATTTGAATCTTTTCTCAGGCAGTCCCCCTCTCACCTCACCTTGTTTTTAGTCCTCTTCCCATTCCAAATTCCACTTCTATTTTCCCTCTGCCCTGCTCCCTCCTTCTCCCTTTCTGTTGCTCTTCTGTCTGATTTTCCTCACTTCCTCCTCAATCCTGAGTTCAAGTCTTAATGAAATCTCTCTTCTCACTCTACCTCCTGGATCTCTTCCTCTGACTTTTAATATTTAAGAAAAGGCTCTCTGACTCTTGCATGTGAGGCAATAAGAGAAGACAGCCTCCTTTTCAGGTCTTACACCTTGCAGCAACCCAGTGTTATTTTCAAGGAAAAAYCATCTCCATCTTCGACTCTGGTATTCTGTAAGTACTGAGGTCTCAGATGTCATTTCACATATCCTATTTCACCAATATGTATATCTAGAAGTAAATGTGGAGTATCTTTAAGGTTGAAGGAATGTTGTAGTGAGCCATGAAGCACAGAAACTACAAATCTCTAAACAGAAATACATTTTAGCGGAACCCTGTCTTAAGCCCTACTAAAATTTTTTTATTAATAAAAGCAGAATGTAACATGATTGGTCAGCAGGGCATGTAGAAAAATATCATACTAAAAGTGTTCATTGTGGTCTGTGTTTTTCACAATGTTTTTTTTCAAAAATCTGTGAAGTCATTGAGTCAGTGAAAGAGTTAAAGCCTGGCTTGGGTAGAAGTGTCTGTCAAAGATAAATAAAGGATGTGAATAAAACAGCTACTTTTATGATAAACAAGTGTTTTTCCCCAAGAATAATAAACAACTTGGGAGATACAATTTGGTACTGTATCACATTGTGCTTAAATCTAAACACTATCCTCATGTGGCTCTCCCTCACAGTGAATGCCTTTGTCACAGCAGTGAAATAGAAAGAAAGTTGAGTGCTTGAGAATGACCCGTCTGAGCAATCTTTATCATTCTGGACCATCTCCAAATGTAAATAACAAAAAAACTCAATGGGGACTGAAAGATATTTGTTCACTCCAAAAATCTTATTTCACCAACAGCTAAATACAGCTATCCATTTCCTTATATCATCAGCTATCACAATAAAATACAGATTGTAGCTGCAGACTGGTAAGTCTGTCTAGCATCTAGCATGTGCAAATACCTTTTTTTTTTTTAAAGAATTATAACAGTCAAATCTAGGCAAAAACATGTCTGACATAAATCACCTGTCTGACATACCCAAAGACCAAAACAAATGATAGAAAATTACTTTCAAAAGGTCATCAGCAGTTTCCTGTTTTAATTATAAGGACAAAAAATTGTATTGCTCTCTAATCCCTTTTCTGAACACCTGAGATTTCATTTAAAGTCTTCCACTGCTTTTAGCTGSAGTGTAGAAACCCAGAATAAATAATCTTACTCTGAATGGTGAAAACTTGATAAGAGCAATATTGAATTTTGTAAGGGTCCGGTGGAGGCGACGCCTGGACTCCCAGCAGGGACAGATACACAAACACAAGGCACACTAAGGTYGATACTGAGTGTTTATTACCTCTGCGTCCAAGCAGGGGTTCCCCAGTGATTTCCTCCTCGAGGCAATAATGGAATGGGAGAGTCCCTGGCACYGCTGAGCATCGGTCCATGGCGAGGAACGCTGGGGGGGCACTATAAGAAGTTTTTGTGTACTATATGCTTGCGCAGTAAGCACGTTGAGCTCATCGCTAATCTCGATTCAAAGCCCARGTGYAGCACCACACTGGCACAGGCTCAGCTACGTGACTATGGGTCAACACGCTCTGTTGATGCTCCTTTTCCCACGGAATGGTCTGGCTAGCTTCCATCGCCTATCTCCTCAACATTCTTCTGCATTTTCCCATACAAACTTAAAACAAGGTTTATATAAACCACGTCCATGTAGTATAACAATATTACCAGACCCACCTATTACAAGTATAGAATTTCCATTAAAAGTAATTGGAATTTTAAACATGGATCAATTATGTGGTCCCTGAAATAGCAAATAACTACAGCAAGAGTTCTTTTAAGATCTCTGAACCTGTCCAAAGCACAACTGATAAACATCTTTTACAACCTGAACTGAGAATAATTATATAAACCAGTCTTGAAATGAAGACCATAGCAAATATTCAGCATGACGCAGTATGATTTGCTTTTTGTGATTAAAAACCTGAGAGGAAAAAAATAGGCTTTAGTCATTTTAGTTTTCTTTATGATTCTAAATTGCATTTTACTGAGATTTTTGTCAATTTTTTGCTAAGAAAACTGCAGTTCTAATCCTTTCAACTCATTTAGCTTTTCAGATTAGAATAACTATTATCTCTGTATTTTTTATTACACAGTATCTGTTTCTTAGCCAGTAAATGTCTTCTTTTGTTCAATATGTCATTTTTCTTTCTCTTTCATTTTTGTATTACTTATTTTCCTCTCCATTTGAAATATTGGTACTAATATGTATCTACAGGCCCCCAGCATTTCAGGTAATTTCTCTGTTACGTTGTTAATAATAGTCTAAAATGCCAATATCAGAAATCAGGAACTATGACTTTTAGTGTCAATCTTGATAGTCTTAATAATAAGCATTGCTGCCAAGAGGTGGCCTTCAGGATGAGAAAGTTCGTATGCTGCGAGATAATGGCTTATGATACAAATGGCCCCTCAGCTTAAAAAGAATTTTATCAGATTGTAACAGTCCTTTTCATGCTTGGTTTCTTTTGTAATCAAAGTGCCTTGAAGGAAACACCACATTTTGCTCTGCACTAACAAAAGGATGATAACAAAAACAAAACAAGAGCAAAAGGAAGGGAAGGGAGCACAAAACAAACTCTGACATTATTTTAAGAGACCACTCTTTCAGTTTTCCAGATGATCTCCAGTCACCTTTTTTTCTGAGTGATGGAAGCCCCAAAGCTTCTTAGAAAGCACATCTGAAGCTTCTGAAGTTACTTTTTGTTAGAAAGCATTAAGGCTCTGAGACCATTTCTCCAGTCAGTAAACAGTAGAAAGGTGTTCATTTTCCACAGGTGCTCTGAAAAAGTGAAAATTATGAATTATACACTTCTTCGTTCTAAAAAAAGTCACAGACACAGTGTTTTAGTCTGGCATGCTAGCAGAAATACACTCACTGGAAGAGACTGGAGCTTCACTGCCGTAAGGTAAATGGATTCAAGTTTGCAAGGGTACAATGTGCTGCTGCAATTGCAGATAACGATTAAGATTTAACTATAAAAGAGGGAAATAGCATCACATCAGATTATTTTGTTTCTAATGGGAAGGCTGTACAAAGATTTCAGCATTCTAAAAGCATTTATCCTTAATGGACTCTTGATATGCAGGATAAATTTCTGCTATGAATAACTCTTGTGCAATCCCATTATGACTAATGGGGTTGCAATACTTTAACCTGAAGCTAAATTTGAAGCAGTATAAAATGGAAGATTTCACTCTTTTTTTTCATTTATCAAGATATTATAGCATATAATCTAAATCCACTGGTTTCAGTGAATTGAATCCTGATATTCACCAGTTTGATAGATGAAATGAAGGCAACCTGCATAACTGTCATTCTGTGCAATTTTGTCTTTTGAAAACAACACTTTTATACATAAATAATCAAGGAAATACATTTCTCCACTAAGTAYCCTGACTCTGAAATTGGTATTGGAACAATTTAGGTTAATTAAACAACTTATTAGCCTAGAAAGCAGTGTTAAATTCAGACATTTATGAATATTGGTTGAACTAAATGACTTGTTTCAAATAAATAAAAAGGAGAAAAACTTCAGAGTAGCTGAGATATTTTACTTCAAAATTTTCCAAGTGAAGTGTTTTAATTCTGTGTATTGAATCTCCTGGATATGTTGACAACTTTTACAAAACTGGGGGAAGTGATATAYATCCCCCTCACTTGTTATTGTGACAGTATTCAAAATACAGACCTTTGCATTTACTAAATGTTCCAAGGGCAAAAAAAGTTAATTTTGAGAGTTATGCTAATTTGATTGGCTGAAACAGTTCCGGAGTTTCATCATTCTGCCACTGATTTGGAAAAAAGCAAAACCAAAAATATACTGAGAAACTTACCAAGAAGCTCAGGAAGCGGATACTGCAGACGCATAAATAAATATATTGCAGATGCATAAATAAATATAAACAGTTTGCCCATGTTTTGGTAGCACCATTTAGAGATGAACTATTATATGGCCAGTTACATCAACACAAGCACCGCTTTGTATCTTGCTTTCAGAAGCTTGACTTGGGAATAACTGAATTTGAGTTGAGTCACTGAAATTAAACAGATGAAAACAGCACAAGAACTGAGCTTGGTTTGGACAGATATATAACCAGATTTTCATTTGTGGTAAATCAAGACAGAATTTTTATATTTGTTTATAGTAATAGAGAATCTTTTTATCAAAGGTATACAATAATCATGATATGCATAATATTCACAGCATAAAACATTGAAATATGTATAATTTTAATAATCATGCTTCCCTGGACACTTTTATAGGCTGTAGCGGTTACTAACAGCACATCTGAATACATTATTGCATTACATTACAGCAGTAAATGAGAAGGCTTTCCGTGAATAATAAGCAAGCTTTTCTATAACAGATTTTCATCACAAAATGTAGCTCCAGAAGCAAAGAGAATGAAACACTGTGCTACATACTAGCTACGAGGGTTTGAGGAATCTGTATAAGAGCCTGCACTGTTCAATATATTGATAAATGATCTGGAAGAGCTAGTGAATGGAATCGGGAAAAATCTTACAAGGATACAATATTATTTAGGATAGTCAAATCTAAACCTGACTGAAGATTTGCAGAAGAATCTCATATTGAGTGGCAAAATGAGCAGACAGAATTCAGGGTTAAGAAGCGTACTTGAAAGAATGTGTTCAAAGCAGATCTGTATAATAATATGTTCTCAGTTGTTATATTGTTGTCAGATCTCTGAAAACATCAGCTCAGTGTTCCATGGCAGTTYGAATGGTAAGTGAGTTAGGAGGAGTTCTTAGAAAAGGAATAGAGAAATAGAAAATATCATGGTGATCCTGTGTAAGTGCACAGTACGCCTTTTCCTTCAACATTATATGGGGTCTTTAAGAAGATACACCAAAATGTGAAAAGGAAAAGAAGAGGGCAATAGGCTGATCAGAAGCACAGCTTCCACRAGAAATGTAGAGCCCTTTTCAGCATGGAAAACAGGAGGAAGAAAAAAAGCATCTTGAAAAGTACAGCAGATATGGTTAGTAAATAATTATTCACATACAAATAACTTAGTAGTGTGCAGCACAATTATCAGGTAGAACATTCAATACAAATCCAAAGAAAACCAAAGAGGTGAGCTGAACCAGAAAGCCTCCAGAGTTTTAGTATGCCATGAGATTAATAAAAGAGCCTGATTAGGCCAGAGAACCTAACTCTAGCTCTTAGAAGAGTACTCTAGAGACAGTATCAAAACAGAGGAAGAGAAATGTGTGCAGTGTTTAGTTTTGTTTTAATCCGTGTATCTCACTGGTGAGAGAGATCATCTCTTTAGAATTCATTGCAATGATAATGAAACACAAGCAGAGGTGTGGGAGACACCTCCAGCTATGGCTTCAAGACTTGTGGAACCAGAAAACTCAATTGCACCATCCAAGCTCTCAGAAAGCAATGCTAGGCAGAGGATCTGCACCTACAGAATATGCATACTGACATGAAACCTGGCTCTGTTCCTAAAGATCATAGCACATACCGATCCCACTGGACTGATGAACATGGCAATCTGGTGAAGGTCCAAACTGGCAACTCAGATCTGAGTATTTCTCTTGATTAAACAAATGCTAAATTGACCTAACATGACAAAAAAGAACGGTTACCTGCAATCTACTATGTCAACTTAAAGAAGTTCAGTTATTACAAATTGCACAGCTCCATTACCAAGTTAGTAACTGTATCTATGATAAACAGAGGTATTAAACTTTACAGTTTTACTTGCACTGCATCACAAAAAAAAACGAAAAAAAGAAAAAAAGAGCCGTGAACTAATATTAGACGAAAAAGAACAAAAACACTCTCTGTCTCTGTTTTCCTCGGACACACTTTGTAGTATGTTTTAACCCAATTTGCCCAGGTTTTAAGTGGCAAGCATTGATCCGTATACTATTTCAAACCACGACCTCACCCATGTTTCAGCCCACTGGCTAACAACGAGAAAACCAAGTAATTGAATGCAATCTCAGTGGCAGAACAGCAAGAAGAACATTAGAAAAGCTGACCCCTTCTCCCCACTCCCRCCTCAGCAGTCTATCAAATCTACAGAAAAGCTCATCGCTTTCTGAAATGCATTCCTTGAGGATCATGAGGGTTACTGAACTCTGTCTTTAGCCACTTGGTGAATTCCATAGTAACTCTCCAGGAGAGCTCTTCCCCTCTGTCCTACTTGTTGAAGCATGCAACCTGTTTTACTCTACAGGGATTATGATGTTATTGAACTGCTATTGTATAGTGGAGCACTTTGAAGATCTAAAGTGCAGCATTAGAAGAAAAAAAAAAAGACAAATAAAAAACTCTTGGCTCAGAAAGCTTTAAATATTTTGACTTACTTTTCCATGGCACATGGGGAATGAAGGCACATATACAATAAAAGCTCCATGTAGTCAATGTGGGAAGAAAAATGCTTGCACAAAAAAAGCTCTGTCTTTCCTAAAACAACAACAAAGGTTAGCTAACCTAATTTTATTTCATCTTACCTGCTGTAGCCAGTGTACCTTCCCCATCTCTGTAATATTGATTAAGCTTTATTGTGACTTTCTAAAATACTATTTATACTGGTGAGCTATATTTACACCATATTTCAAAAGTAAATGGTGCAAAATAAAATATGTAGATATGCTTAATTTCTTCTGCCAAGTTATTGCTGGGATTGAAAAATCAAGAGGGGGAAAAAAGAGTTAGAAACCTTCAGGTAGGACATCCTCTTCTGACAGACTCTGTTTTGCTGTTCTCCTCAGCATATAAAAAAGTGATTCCCAAAATATTTCCTTGGTGAGGGGAGGGGAGAGAGGGGAAAAAGAGGAGGAGGATAACTTTTTCCAGCATCAATAGCAGCTACTCTCAGCTTTATATGGGACTAAGGACACATACTGATGAAGAAAAATAACTTCTGCTTTTTTTTCTTCATTCATTCCCTGTTAGACTGGTATTCTAATACTGCAACATCACTCCTCTATCCCCAGCTCACACACATTCCCATGAGACCTCTCTAACTATTAACTATTCCTACTTCCACAACTCGGAGCAGAATGAGGAGCTAGTACTATTTGCACATGGTGGAAAGTTACATCTAATCAGTTAATTGTTGTTAACTCCGCAGTAAACCCATCTGGTCAAATACTCAGGCCCATGCCTTTACTGCAAGTGGTCATGAGAGGGTAGCTTGCAAATGGTAGGGATGTATTTGATATTCATGGAAGGRTATATTTTCCTATTTTCTTTGCCTTTGGTTGTCTGTGTTTCTTTGAGAAACAGCCAGGTAGGATGAGCTAGCAATTAGTCTAAGAGACAAAGGCTAATTGCCCAGTTATCCTACAGGAGGACAGCTGGGGATGTTAGTGCCTAGAGCCAAATGGAAGGCAATATTTAAGAAAAGATTCCAGACTATTACACTGGAAAAATGCTTTTCCCTTGACAAAAAGTTCTTTTAAGTTACAGTAGAAATTTGATTTTTTTCCCTAAAACCATTGTGCTTTGTATTTTATAGGCCACTTATTCCCGCTACATGTAATGTTATCGAGCTATTCCTTTAGCTATGTAACTAATCATTTCTCAAAAGTGCACTTTTGAGAAGTTCAAAGTGCATCTACATCGATGTTTTAGTGAGAATTAGGARTTTGCTTTCAAAGGGAATATCCAGATAATCCCCCCTTGTAACATTTTGGTGTACATTGCAGAGCACTCTTAAAGTATGCAAACTGGACACCTTTCTCATTAAACTAAATTGAAAGATGAACACCAGAATTGTACCTAATGTTGTCCAACCACTAACAGGCATTTAACTTACAGGACCAACTAAAGATGTTATGAAATAAAAACCCTATAAATGCATATAGCATGAATATCAGGTCCTCAGCACAAATTGTTTTGCTCTACAAATCCACTCTTATTTATAAGAGCAAACAGCAGTGCTATTCGCTAATATATGCATAGGGTCAGAGACTCTGAGTTGGTTTCTTGTTCTAAATTGTCCTCTAAAGGAGTCTTTTCTTTCTGTGGATAATAGATGCTCAACAGAATAGGGGGCTTAACCTCAATAGGCTAGGATTAACCTTCCTGAATACTCACCATTGCTTTTATTCCTAACAATAGAGACAAACTTCTATGTTTTAGAAAGTTTTATCTCTTTTCACCGAGTTTGCTTCCGCTGTAAGATGCATTGCTGCAGTAATAGGGTGATATAAATATATATATTATATAAATATATATGTTGTATATATATCCAGTACACCAGAYATACCAAGCTTATTTTAGACCATGCAGGACTTTCAAGCTCTTTTGCACTTTTCAGCAAGCACCCCACGCACCTTTTTTTCTGGTGAAAAAGAAAGAGAGGCGTCAGGTAAAAACAGGATGGAAGAAGTTGTATGCAATAGTTCAGCCCTGAGATATCATTCTTAAGTGGTAAATTTAAATGTAAAAACTATATTTGCTATCCTACTATACATTTTTTTAATCAGGTTTGCAAGAGCATACTGCTAAGTCTTATTAGATAGTTACTTTTTACATTGCCAGCAGGAGATCTTTATGAAATATTACAATAAAAATGTGTTTCTTCAAGAAGCAGTAATGTAATAAAATGCATCACTAGTTTTGATTGCATTGATAGCTTGTAGGAAGAAAAGTCCCTTCAGGGAGATGTGCTTTGTGTTTGTAAGCAATACGAAAGACTCTATTTTGCAGAGCATTAAAACTGTGGGAGCCATTAGGTTTATATAATAAAATCTTGTAAACACTGATAGTTTTATGGTTAGTCTTTTCAACAGCTGTTTTGTATAATATTCTATGGATGCTTAAGTCATAACACTTTTGAAAAGGACTGTATTAGCTATTTATTAACTCAAGCTATATTTTCAGTCTCCTAACTTAGATAACCATGAATAAAGTGTTCCAGCTTCAATCAATTGCAATAAAAAGTTATTTTCAATTTTGTGTAATAAGAAACAATTTTGGAGGGTCCATTGACTTTAGAGCATGGATATTATTTCCCARTGAGGGTACAGAAACAAAGAGCTGTACTGAGAGAAGCAAAATGTGAAAAAATTTTAACAAGGAGAATAAATTCAGCTTCACCAGAAAGAAGCAAATATACAGAAGTGCTCAAGACAGTRGGACTGCTTAAATGCAGATGGATATAGCCAAAATATATTGTGCCATGGCTGTGTTTAAAGTATCTTACTGTCCATCTGCAGTCAGTTATATAGATCTTGCTGTGGACTCAAGATGAATGCTGTCCTTCAGCCTCTCTTGGAAGGAGTTACCTGTTTTGGTTGGAGGGTGAAAGGCAAATCAATATGATGCAAGCTACAGATGTCTTTTTTGTGATATTGGCAATAGACTTTGAGGGTTTTTATGGTATTGGCAATTGGTTTGGAGAGAGGACACAGAAATTTATGAAAAACTAGAACGGAAATCTGACTCAATGGGTTTGAGTCAGTCCAGTTAAGGGTTAAACTCTGCAGTGGATTGTAAGGACACAGCTGTAGGGAAGTTTACACTTTCAAATTTTTAGTAACAATGTGCAGTCTTAAGAGTTTTATTATTTTCTTTCTTCTGCTCACAGAACAAAATTTTAAAATAAAGCCAAAAAAACCCYCACTTCCTATTTTTCAACAACAAAGAAAGAACAGAGTTAATTAAATGGAACACATGAAATTTAAGTTGCTCTTTAGAGAAGAACCACAGTTTGAATCTATGCTAACTCCCATTAGTCAATGGCCTGGGTTCTGTAATCATAAACACATTTCCTTCCCTACCTATCCTCCATTGCTGGGGAAACATTCATTTATTTTTTTTCTTTAAATATTCCACCTAGACATTCCTAAGTCTCTGTGGCTTGACTTAATTCAAATGAACAATTTCCTATCTCTAATACATGTAACAAAAGGATAATTTTTCCTCAAAAATAACAATAAAAAAAAAMCCCATGTCTTATTTTAGCAATAATTAAAGACAACCTTCCCCCTCGTGGCTCCTTTTTTACCTGCAGCTTGTAGGAAAAGAGAGGCTTTTGTACTGTAATCAGGAAGTTCTCCAAGAGAGAAATAAATCCRTATATGGAGGAGGCTTAATAAAAAGCACATGTAAAAGTTCCTTCTCAGTTCTAGCAGGCGATGCCTCTAGTGTCTGTTCACATTTTAAAACTGATGGTAGCCACATCCTGATGCATCATATTGCCTCTTATTTTTCCTTTATCAATCACCATAAAATCAAGGGTCTTTCCTCTCTTCTTTCACTTTCTCCTTTAAAATACCTCAAGGGAACAAAGAAACAAAAACATAAGAATGATGCTTCTGTCCCAATCTGAAAAAAAGGACAGAAAGAGAAGGAGACTGTATCAAAATATTTCAAGTTTCAATATTTCAAGTACTAGGAAACCTAGTAAAGAAATAAAAAGACGTCAGTAAGGAAGACAGTAAATTAATTATCTTTTGTGTAAAAGGGCCATGCTTGCAAACTTTGTCTTGAATGACAGTGTAGGAAAATTCATGCTGGGGAAGAAGCTGACTGGGGATAGAACTTTTCTCCGAGGTGCTGAGCAAAACAAAGTTCATAAGCACCTCAGCTACCRACATGACCAACGAATGTAGGTGTAAGTTGACTGTTCAACATATGTGAACTCAAATCCACCCTGAATTCACCTGAAAAATTATCAGAGATACACATTCTCATGGTTGAGATTTTACTGTTTGTAGGTAAAAATCATTTAAAATGTGTTAGTTTGCTAACTGTACAATAATAATTTTATTAGTTTCTTTCCTTTTTCTTCCTTTTGTCTAACTCATTTCTGTAAGTTTCTACTAACTTACTCTTGTTAAAGGTTATATGTTTCTTTTCACCATGTCCTCATTTTAAACCTTACATTCTAATACCGCTAAAAGGAGACTTCATGAATCTAGCCCCCAAATAAAATATTCACTCTATTTGCTGGTGTTTCAAGCATTAAATTAATATTCTTGAAGTTTATTCATTAAGTCCCTAACCTGTAATTAGGATTCAGACCATGCTGCTGATTAGACAGGAGAAAGAAATCAGCCCACAGAGGAAGGCAGCTTTTCATTTGAATCCAATCAGGTAGAGCAAACACACTCCAAAAAGGGTTTCTGTGGTACATAGATACAATTATTATGAAGGCAAAGGGAAAAAGAACTTGGAACTTTACTAAATGTGAAAGAGGGTGTTTTAGCCTTGAGAACTCCCTGCAGCAACATGACTTTTCTTCATATCAATCCTATTGACCAAAACTTGTCAAAAGGAGACAAAAAGTTTTTCCATATTTTTTTAATGTGCTTCATTATATTCTAAAATGTCTGAATTGATTTATTACAGCTGGTAGATTCATACAAATGAAGGGTAAGATGGTATTAATACKCTGTCAAGATGCAAGCAAGCAACAAGATCACTGTGGCCATATAAAAAATCTTTATAATATTACTGGGGTGAAGAACATTATTAGAATGGCAGCTACTAGCACCCTTGGGATTAAGGTCATGCAAATATATGGAGAAATGGAAGTTTGTATATGCTGCAGGGAATGTAAAGAAAATTAAGTCATATCTGAATGGGCTGAATCTTGCCCTTTAACAACCATGAAGTTCTGTGGGTTTCAATGAAATGTTGAGATTGTTCAAGTGCTTTTACAGATCAGAACACTTAAAGAAGTCTATAGATYTAGTGACCTAACTTTAGACTTCTGGAAATCTTGGTTAGAATACAATTGTGAAGATTGCTCAGCTGCTGTTAGATTACAAATTGCTAACTTGAGTTGTTAATTCTTTTTGTCAGTAAATGGCAGAAGGATTGTGTTACTTTCAACACAAGCAAGTGATGTGCAAGACTAATTTTTCGTGGTAGTAAGCATACCAAGTAGCTACTTCTTGCTTAACATATCTTAGAACATATTGTCAGCCTCACTAAGCTACTTGGTTTATTAAATAAAGTAGGAATTTATGTGTCTTGTAAAGCAGAACTGAATACCAGAGATCCTGCAGAACAATAGGTTTTCCAGACCATGTTGCTGTCAGGGATCCACCTCTGCTGCCTTTTCCTCTAGTTCATGTACACCACCAGACAGGCAATTCCACACAGATTCCTTCTTAAATCTTTCCATTACCCTACTCAGTAGGACCATACACATTTGACTGTCCAGGGGCCTTCTCTGGAAAGGATATTATGCCTTCTAAGAAGAATCCGTAACAGTTCTGAAATCAAAGGAATTAATCTCAGCTCTTGATCTACTTTTAGATCTATAGGYCATTCTGTTAAATTATTCTTGCTTAATACTGAAACAATAACAACAAATGCCAGCTCAAATGTTTGCAAAAAGCAAAAGCAAAGGTAATCAAATATAGGCCACATGAATTTTTTTTCAAACTTCCCATTTGTAGTCATGAAAAATTTTGTTGCATTTATACAGCTGAGTTGTCAGAAAAAGTTAATGCTAAAAAACAGATCTGTAAAATCTATAGCCAACACTAATGTATTTCTAGCTCTGTGCCAGTAACTATATTAGGGAACTGTAGCCCAGTAAACAAGGTTTTGCTGTTATTAGTGAGTGGCCATAGGCTTTCTGTTGACCTGTCTGTGAAGGATCTCGGGAGTTGTCTGAGCTTGCCTTAGCCTAAGCTAGTCTAGTACTCAAATGATGGCTGCCTAGTCTGTTTTAGCTTAAACTCATACATGGTTAAAGGGTCTACAAACCTAGGTAATCACTGTGTAACAAACAATAGATCTTTGTTTTAACTGAACTTGGGAGAAGATTGTGTGCACCTTCCAAAGTTAAACTGGAAACCAATAAAGAAGCAGCAAACTGTGATAAGAAAATGCATAAAAATAAACCTAAGCAGATCCAAAAACTAAGAAGGAAAGGGTTCTTCTGCCAGTAGTAAATGCTCGTTGGTGAAAAACTTGGGACAAGACTTGCTGTGACACCTCAGCACCTTTCTCCTTAAGAAAACCTTGCATTGTTGACCTTAGGGTGAAGTGTGTGGAGTCTGGAGTTATATTAACTCTCACAAAAAGGTTAGGTATTAAACTTTTTACCTGTTACAAGATACTGAATACAAAGTAACTTACATGATAAAAAGAAGGTAGGCATTCAAGAAGTTTAGCCTGTGAAAATGGGGAAAGGATGACAATGTAGAACTATTCTTGGATAATTTTTTGAAATAATATTATAACTGTGGCAAAATCAATAGACTTGAATTTATAACTGTAATACAAGGGTGAAATTCAAATTTGTCCTAATTTGTTAAAATTATGGTGTACCTAGGAATCAGGGCTGTGCCTGTGAGCATACCCAGTACATTGAAAAGGAAGAGTCATCAAGTCCTGGGTACTCAAGCCATTGCTTGACATGACATCCTATACTGTCCTACTACATAGCTGATATCGAAGTGTGGCTTTTGGGTGTTCCCTCACTAGTGAAAGGGATATCTTTAGTCACAGTGTTTATATTATTGACTCATACCTAGTAATACTTGTTAAATGTGAATTGCCATAAATATTGTAATAACCCATGTATATTTATCTGTCAGGACTGAGGTAGTAATTTATTGGTTTAAAGAGAAGGAATTACATGTGAAACAGCAATGATAATTTATGTTTAAGCTGTTAAGATTTAAACAGAGTTTGGATGGTCCATATGGTAGACTTGGCACAGAATCTGTTTGCTTCTAACTATAAATACCATAAAGTAGTTTAGCTATGGTGTTTTAAAGTCACTTGGCATATAGAAACTCAGGCTCAAAGAAAATCAAAAACTGATACTGACTAGTGCACAAAACTCTTGATTTCTATGATTCTAAAGGTTTAAAAAGAAAAAAATACTTAAGGTTGAACATTATCTCATTCTGTGGTTATATGGCATGACCCTGAGTCCTTCCAACATGTGAGATAAGATATCCAAAGGAATTTGATAAGAATCGGAAGGAATTCTGAACGTCAAATGATGTAGAACTAAACTGCCAAAGCAGGTAATTTTCTTTCTGGCATGAATGAAAAGCCAGTGTGCCACAGGAAGAAAAGAAGTAATAAAACTGATTGGGAGAGCTGAATTCCCAATGTGAGAATGGGAAAGGATAAAAGAAAGGAGCTGGGGAAGAAAAGACAGGACACTGAGTACGATCTTGGTTGAGAGGGAAGGAGTAAAATAATTCATTTTTTTGTCTTCAGGAGAAAAGATGTTATGCCATATTAATTGTTTGGGAGAGGGAGACTATGACTATGCTTTTGAAGAGGTTAAACCTTGAGTAGCAGCTGGTGTGTGTAATGGCAGATAAACTCAATTCTTGTTATGACACTGAAACTGATGACCATTGCCTGATGATCCTTGGAAAAATTATACTCAGAAAAGTCAGGGTTCTATGAAACTAAAGCTTTGATGTTTACAGAATCAGATGCCAAAAACACTGAGGAGGAAAACAATGTAAATTGAGCAGTTATTTAGAATTTGCATTTCCAAATGTCTTTGAAGTAGGTACAAAGAGCAATTTTTTGTTCAGGTTGTGCACATTCTTATGAAACTCTAAGGAAAAACTGCCTTAAATAGCTTAAAGATTGTCTAGGTATGCATGAAAAAAAAAGTGCGAAATTTACAGTAACAYAGTATGGTGAGAATCGGTATAAATTTTATGATTATGTTCTTTAGTGTCTTCCTTGTGTTCATAGACACACCAGAAATGTTTTCTGTTTCAGAATTTCAAACTAGAGTCATCATCTGACCATAAAAAGAAAGATGAAAAATAGATGCTCTTTTGTTCTATGCCGGCTTTTTAAAATTTTGTCTCTGTTTAGAAGGGAAATTGTTCCAAAAGCTTAACGGTTCTCTGAGAAAGCTTAGGTAGTTTTTATTGTAATGCTGTTAACATTCAAGTAATTTAAGAAATAGGCTAAGAAAGAAAAAGCTAAGGAAGAAAAAGCTAACTTGCCTCTTTTGATGTGTAAAGAAACACAGATGGAGGACTTGCTGTTAATTAATTGGTTTATCACTATGGTTAAGGTGTMTGGGTATTTATTTTCTAAAAATACTCTTCTTATTGATAACTTTTTCAAGGCTTCACATTTGTGATCTATATCTTACAGAAAGAAGGTGTTTGCAGAGATCTTATAGAAATAGGGTGTTTTTCCTTTCTGGAAGATACAATGGTTAAAGTAGCAAGGCAATTCCTAGAGGAGTTTTATTGATCCCTTGAGAGCATGTATGACATACAGGCAAGGACATTGGCAAACTAGAAATTTAGGGAAAAAAAAAAAGAGATTAGTGATTGGAGGAGATCAAGAGATGAGTTCCAAATTTTGTCAAGTTTGTCTAAATGATGGCAGGTAGAAGGACATGTAACAGCAAGTTAAAATCATAGAAGGATATAAATAACAGAGATAGATAAATTATTTAAAGGAAAAAAGAAAGAGTAAGTGTGAGAAATGGAAAGCAATTACAAAAGGAGAAGGTGATACATAATTTCAGAAATCACTTCTGGACTGGGATCTGTTAAACAACTTTCTGAGTGATAAAGCAAAGGAGCGAGAGCTTGTGATATTTATGAGACCAGACAAACTCCTGGGGAGTATTGCTTTGGATGAGTGGGGCAAATTAGATAGAAGGTAGCAGAATTCTAGAGATTGGAAATGGGAAAGTTCTGTGATTAATTGCTCAATTTCATTCCTAGCTGAATTCTACTCAAAGTTAATCAAGCTTGAATGATGCACTGTCATTATAAAACACCACCACCACCACCACAACATTTCTGTGATTTTTTTTTAATATAGTGAGGCAGATTAGAACATAGAAATATTTTRGAGTAGCACACCACACACCACATTTGCTGGGAGAGAGGGGGCACTTGCATCAGTAAGACAAAATTTTTATCTCCAGGAATTATTTAGTCCATGACTTGTCTTTAGATTGACAGTGGTCCCTGAAGTTCTTGATACTGATTGGGTTTTACCTGAACCACTGAACTAGGTGGTGCTTAGAGGCTCTACATTTTACTGTAGGTCTCAGTATGCACTAAAATTATCCTTTTAAGTTGTCATAGTTCATATCAGAGACATTTTTGCTGAAGTAATCARGATATAAGATATAAGCCTTAAAGAGAAATTGGTTGCTTCTCTGAACAGGAAAATCATTACATGAGAAATATCTTACAGAAAGAATCCTGAAGTCTTGGACTGATCTTGGGTGTCATGGCACAGAGACCCTGCTGAGCAGAAGGAGACAACTGAAATAAAGGCCTGGCCACATGATTATTCTGGGTAATACCAATATTCCACAATAAAAGAATGAATGGCCAGGCTTGAAAGGAAAGAATGTAAATCTGGAATCATTTATGCATGGAAGTGTGGTGTGTTATTTCTTTTATTGAAGTTTACAACAGCATCTTATAGACATGCTTTGATATAGCAACACCTTTTGGTAGTTCTTTCCAGCAGTCTCCATTTCCACTGTCTGATCACTTTATTTCTGTTCTTTACTTGAAGTCCTTAATAAAGGAATTTTTTTATTTTCCAAAATAAGGATATTTTTAGCCCTAAACATGCATTTTTTCAGGCTGAGACTGATAGTCCAAATTTAGAATTCCACAAAGGCAATGTGTTGTTTTGAATATATTTAGCAGTTATATTTGGAGTTCATCACTTTAGTGGTAAGAGCAATGAACTCCATTAACAAAAACACAAACAAACAGACAAAGAGATGAATCCAATTTAGTTTCTTATGTGAATATGTTTCTAATTGTATTTAACAGAGTCATATGCATAGTCTGCATATAGGCTGTACCAGCAGGCTCTTGAACCTTAGTCTTCAGAGCCAAGCTAGAAACTGAAGATACATGCAAATGAGGCTGAAAAGCTGAATTAGAACTCCCACTGCAGAATTAAAGGAAGAATTCACTGTTGCAGAATCCCCACAAACATTACAAAGTGCCTCATCTTCTTTTTGGTTCCCTCTTGTAGCAGTAGGATTGCACAGGTTCCTCACAGTCACGGGCATGTACTTAAAGCTGTGCCCTAACATGCAGGCAAACATTTATATGCTGGCAGCTACTGGCTAAGAGGTTTAGCAGTTCATATGGGGAAGCCATAAAAGGTAAACGTATACAGGGTTGCTGTTTCTCTAAAGGCTTATTGCACAAAGTGACAGAAAGCACTATGATTAATAGGCAGGATGTGTTTCCTGTAAAGTGGACGTACAGTATAAAAACTTTTGAGAAGTGAGGGCTAGGGAGAACTGTAGCACCTTTAGGTAGTTCCAGAATTTAGAAAGGGCTACTGTGCATCCTTTCTGTGTAGACAAGCCGAAAGCTAAAAATTCATCCATAAATGTACTTATACATATATCACTCTTTACTAAGAACATGATTATCTTCCATACTGTGTTCTTCCTAAACAGATCTTCAGAGCTTCCAAATACCCTTCGAAACTCATCTCACTGGGACATTCTCTTTATCTGCTTATCACTTCCCTTTACTTCACGTCACACACTAATTTCTTTAACGTCTGCTATCTAAAAGTAAAGACCTTGCATTCATGAAATTCTAGGTATCTGACTTTTTATTTAGAGAAATTAATCAGCTTGAAATAGAAGTCTTTGAGGATCAGCAAGCCCAAATCTATTTAATTTACATTTTGTTTAAAAATCTGAATGTTTCAGCCTCTTCTTCCTCCYCCACTTCTTGACATACACAAAAGATTTTCAACAAGTGCAGATGTAAGGCAGACTGTTATAGTCTCATAACTATGATACCTACATGTCCAGTGTTTTTGCTGGAGAAGAGGACCAAAAAGTAGCTTGCTTTTCACCTCTAACTTCTAACTTAAATAATTTCTCATCAAAAGACTACTGTAGGCTTGCATAAAAAAAAAAAAAAAGAAAAAGAGGAAAAAAAGATTGGTTTTCTTCCTTTGATCTTGTTTTCCTTTCTAATTCTTGGTAAATTTAGCTGTTTTCTTCACCTGCTCACTCCCAGTGGAAGCTTCTGTTTCAAACAACAAATTTGCCTTTAGACTTGGTATTTAATTTACTCCTTTATCTTTTTTTCTTGCTTACTCTTGGCCACATATTCATAGGTAAGAGATTAAAATAAAAGAGAAAAAAGCACCCTTTTTGGGTGAAGAAGAGATGTAGAGGGTATTTTATTACATCTTCAAAGCATCAAACAGCCACTGCATGAAAACACTTTAAAGAATGTGTGTGTTAGGTTTCAAAGAACATGTAGATTTTTTAGAAAAAAGAAGCTGGAAAGACTCACAGTGTGGAAAAACCAACTGATCACCTTTGTTAGAAGAAAACTATTAGGCTATTAAGATTAGTGAAAAAATATGCCCTCTTAAAACAAACACACAAACAAACAAACAAACAAACACTATGGGTTTTTGCCTTTGCCAGCTGCAGCAGAGTTAACAAGGTAGTAATGACCCTCTTTTCCCTTGATCAATCATAAGAATAATTTGATTGATCATTTTCTTGTTGAAGAAGATGTAGTGCATTCATAGTAGATAAAAAACTGTGGTGCCCTATGAATGTTTGTTCCATATCCCTCAAAAGCCCTACACTGAAATAAGTTTAAAATTGGAAAAGAAAACATTCATAAATTAACAATAGACTGCTACACCTTAATTTAACCTCTGGGTCATTGTGATACRAATTTTAACTATATGACCTTATACTAATTTTATCACTGTCCTATACCTCGTAGACGCAGAGATAGAGGGAGCTATCCTTTGCCTGCATCTTACACTACGTAGGTGATCCGGAACACAATGTTTGTAGGTATTTGGAAATATAATCTGTACTCAAAGGTAGAACGAGAATGCTGCCAAAAACTGGCATTATTTACTCATATATTTTATGAAGTTCACAAATCAACTGATTTGAGGCATATCATAAGGCACTTTTATAATCTCAGTTAATCTCCACCACATTTCAATTTCTAGAATCTGTAGGCAGTAAAGGCATCAAAAGAAGAAAATAGTAGAGTCCAACAAACTCTGCCATTCATTAGTATGTTTGTTTTCATCACTCCCTCTAAATTTAATCTCCCAATACTAGGGAGGCATCTTTTTCTATTTAAATTGCATCTCTTGCTACTATGGACAGATCATATAGGAAAATTACAGTTATCTGACTGTCTTAGAATTGATGTAGGAACACAGAATGGACCACCAGTGATCAACTCCAGCTACTGTCAGTTGAAGATAACCAATTACATGGTTACTTCAGAAAAACTCATAGAATTCCACTCCACTACTTTCAATATGAAATATATAACAAGCCTGGGACCAGCAGTCCTGCTGAGACTGGAGATCTAGTCCAACCCCCCTGCCCAAGCAGAGTCACCTAGATCGGGTTGCTTAGGTCTGTGTACAGTTGGATTTTGAATATCTCCAAGAATGGAGACTCCACAGCCTCTCTGGGCAGCCTGTTCCAGTGTTTCACCCCTCTCACAGTTAAAAAAAAAAAAAAAAGTTTTTTCTTATGTTTAAAATCAAAGTTACTGTATTTCAACATGTGCCTCTTGTTCTATCACTGGGCACCACTGAGAAGAGTCTGGCCCCATCCTCTTCACACTCTCCCTTCAGATRTTTATATGCAGTGATAAGACCCCCCTCAGTCTTCTCTTCTCCAGACTGAACAGGCCCAGCTCTCTCAGCCTTTCCTCATATAAGAGATGTTCCTCCAGTCCTTTAATCATCTTAGGAGCCCTCCACTGGACTTGCTTCAGTAGCTCTCTCTTGACTGGGGAGCCCAGAACTGGAAACAGTACTCCAGATCCGGCCTCACCAGGGCTGAGTAGGGGGGAAGGATCACCTCCCTCGACTTACTGGGAACGCTCTGCCTGATGCACCCCAAGATACCATTGGCCTTCTTGGCCACAAGGGCACATTGCTGGCTCATGGTCACTTGTTATCCACTGGGACCCCCAGGTGCTTTTCTGCCAAGCTGCTCTCTGGCCAGTCAGCTCCCAGCCTGTCCTGGTGTGTGGGATTATTCCTTCCCAGGTGCAGGACCTGGCATTTCCCTTTGCTGAACTTCATGAGGTTCCTCTCTGCCCATTTCTCCAGCCTGTCAAGGTCCCTCTGAATGGCAGCACAACCATCTTGCCTATTAACCACTCCTTCCGGTTTTGTATCATCTGCACATTTGCTGAGAGTGCACCTTGTCCCATCATCTAGGTCACTAATGAAGATATTAAACAGTATTGACCCCAATATCAACCCCTGGGGTACAGTCTTGGTGACTGGTCTCCAGCTAGACTTTGTGTCACTGATCACAACCATTTGAGTCCACAGTTCAGTCAGTTTTCAATCCACCTCACTGTCCACTCATGTAGTCCATACTTCATCAGTTTGTCTATGAGGATGTTGTAGGAGACAGGGTCAAAAGCCTTGCTAAAGTCAAGATAAACAACATCCACTGCTCTCCCCATATCCATCCACCTTTTTGTCATCTCTGATGCTGCACAGCCTCTCCCACGGCTCCTTTCCTTGGCGATGCAGAGCCTCYCCCAGCATACACCTCCTGCAGGCAAGGAGCCAGTCTGCCCTGGACCTGAGAGGCACCAGCACCTCAGCAGCCCCAGACTGCAGAACTGCTTCCCCCTTGGGAGCTAACCCTGCGTTGAGGCCTTTGCAGTGCCAGGGTAGTTGCTCCAAGGGCTGCTGGGGACCATGTCACCAGCATTACATGCATACACTGCCCTCAGCAGAGTTTCTGGCCTGCTTCTGTGCAAACTACCGCATCTGTTGGCTGTCTCCATTAGCTGCACTCTCAAGGTGATAGGGCTGTAACATTACCACTATTCTAGGTCATGGCAATAGCAAGGCACTTTCTAGATGTATCTCCTGGAGATCCTAGGAACTAGATCACACCCCTGCTGCAGAGGAGATGCTAATCTGCTGCTTGGGACATTGTGGAATAAAATTCCCTCCAATTCTAGTTCTGAAGTCTAGATAAACTSTAAATACAAAAAGAACTTCCATATCCACAAGAGCACTACCAGCTCCATAGTAGCTGTGGCAAATGGTGGTGCTCYGGAAGCTAGCAAAAATGCTCAAAGGCTAAGTTATATAAAGGTAAAAAAATTGCTGTCCTGGCCCCTAAAGAAGGACTCTCATGTGAGTAGATATACCCTGAAGTATTTAACCACAGCAACCAGAAGCTTGAAGTTCTACTGGTCTACTTCTACTGGTGTAGAATATATACCCATTTCTTTACTTGAAAGATTACACCGTTATCCTCACTTGTACATAAAAATCACACCTGTACCTGACTGACATTGAGAACAGGCAAAACTGGTAGCCCTGCACTATGAACGTCAGGGCTTTTTGTTCTTTTTCCCTGAAAACTGCAGTCAAAACACCTCACCTGTTTTACAAAAAGAGATAATGAAAACGAGAGAAAAGAAAAGCAGCTTGCCAAAGGTCACCTAGACAGCTAGGATATTCCTCTAGAGGTCTAGACAGTACCTTTTCTTTGTAAGAAGACTAAGCTATTACTTAAATCAAACAGGTGGTCACTAATTGTATATTCTTCATTTTCCTGATATCTAATTTAAGGCCCAAGGGCATGTTTTGCAGAAATGCTAAACACTTACAGCAGCTCAGGTCMCTGGCAGTTGAGCTTAGACCATATAAAATGCTAAATAAAATGCTATAGAGAGCTTAACTATTTTATTTTAGGTACCCAAATAAGTTGATACTTTTGATGTGATTTGACATGTTATTTTTTCCTCCTTCTATTGAAGGAAATAGCCTTATTTCCCATATAACTTGAGAGGCATACTGAAGAGTTAATTAATCTCTCAGAAATCTTCCAGTGTTAGAATAGGGAGTGCTACTGAAAAACTTGAGAGGATACTAATAACTCTCCCTTCAAAGATGGATGTGAACTGTGTGAAATGTCTTAGAGTCACACACTGTACTATGCATCAAAAAACAAATGCTGAGTAACTCAGTACACAAATATTACTTAGTGAGGATAATGAATGATACAACAAAACCTGTAGTGAAAAAATGTGTGATATTGTAACTAAAAGCATATTTACAAGGGAGGTGAATGACAAACAAAATGAATTTTGATGTTTTTCCAACTTTTGAGTGTTAGCTTTACTACTGTCCTCATGTTTTTTTCAAATATTTTTCCCCAAATCTAATAACTGTTTTTCACAGAATCACAGAATCACTGAGGTTGGAAGGGACCTCAGGAGATCATCTAGTCCAACCCCCCTGCTCAAGCAGGGTCACCTAGGGCACCTTGCACAGGATCGCGTTCAGGCGGGTTTTGAATATCTCCAGAGAAGGAGACTCCACAACCTCTC
>NW_020450870.1:84416-100239 GCF_003343035.1 Apteryx rowi
GGCATTCAGTAACTCTGCCTTCTCTGCATCCTTCGTCACCAGGGCACCCACCCCATTCAGCAAAGGGCCCACGTTTTCCCTAGTCTTCCTTTTCATACTGATGTATTTGAAGAAGACTGTAACACACCTTAACAGGCTTCCATTTTTCATTTTTGTACAAACTGTTCTTAACAATGGAGGTAACTTGCAGCAGCAGYTGATTTTACTGTCCTGGACTGACAGTGCTAGCAGAGTTATTTATTACTTTGTCAGACTTTTCACTCTTTATCATTGTGCAATGCAGGACAACATATGCATGTGAATACCAGAAGTATGTGGTCTCAACAGTTTTACTTCTGGTATGTGGGGATGTAAGAAAAGAAGCTGTCATGAAATTTTGGTCCGAATACATTGCATATGTCTAATTAACTGTAAATATATAATGTTCTGCAGAACTCTTGACTTCTCTTTTGAGTATAAACTCAAAATGGACTCTGTTGTAAACCTATCCATTGCTTTCCCCCRTTAAGAAACTTTGGGCCAGTTCTTTTCATCCTTTTTAAACAGCTTCAGCTTATTCCAGGTCTTGCTGGCTTATTTTCATTTTATTTCAGTCTGTCTTTAACCTGTTGGATTTTTTCCTCTTCTAGATTAAGTACAAATTTGTGTGTAAATCAGGAACTGTAAAAGGAAATCACTGAGTTTTTTTTACTGGGTTTTTACTTTTACTGGGTTACTTTTGGTTATTGWGGAATAAGGGCTCTTTTGCAAAGGGGTTCAGTACAAAAGAATTCTTTTGCCTTGAAACAAATCCTGAATTTAGAATAGAAGACAATAATAAAAATTGTATTAGAAAATGAGTCAGTATTTGTCTCTTAATGTAGCACATGAAGGTTGAAGTTTAAATAAATGTTAAAAAAGGGGAAAATACCRGGAATTCTGTAATCCTGATGATATTTGCAAAGGAAATTGCTAAAAGGTACTTTTATTTTGTCTGAAATTTTCTCTTTTAATTGACCATGAACATATTTTTTAAAACTGTATTTTTATTTTCTCTTCCCCTACCCCTGACAGTGTACATTTAACTTTCAGAATGATGAGGCATTCTGTTTTCTCGAACCCTGCTACAGTATTTGCTTGGCACTCTGGAGCACTTTACTGTGAGCACAGTGTGATACCTACTGATGTTAAACAGTCATCAACAAAAGCAAATACATGTGAAGAATTTTGAACAGGTAGATTTTTTTTTTCCTGAGCTGTTAGTTTTTCTTCTTCTATTTTCTTCCATTGTTTCTTATGACACTAGTATCTGTCTAGACAGAACTGGCATTTCTAAGTGAGGAGGAAAAACAAATATACCTTCTCTGTCTTTTGGGGAGAATAAAATGAGGCAGCTTTATTTTTCATAAAGTGAAAAGAAGTATGTGAAAGTTGTCTCTCCTCTAACTTTACAGTAGGGCTGTTTGTAGCAGGATTTGCAGATTTCAAAAGTGCCTTTTGCCTCAGAAGAATGAGAGCAACTTTCTTTCTAAATTGTTCCTTGCACATTCAGCTGCTCTGCTGCAAGTACTGGGCAGCTGGTTCTGTTCACAAAGCCAATTTATCATACTATATCCATGAACAGTGAATGTAAGTTTAACTTCAAATCCAAAACACAGATGCTGGAGACCTTTCTTTTCAAACAGATTCGTACAAGACCATGAATTTTGTATAAAACAGACAATGCTATGTGTATGAGCCTGCAGCTAATGCGAAATAAAAAACTTCAAGGAAGAAAAATGGCCACATCCATTTAAATAGGATACCAACTCCAAAATGTTGGGTATGGAAGGCTATCAATACTTACCAAAAAAATCTGTGTGCATGCAAAGGTAAGAATAACACAGTATCTTTGAAATTTCTCTACATCATGAACAAACTAAGGCAAGAGAAGTGAAACTTCACAATACATGTATCTGAAGTCAAGTAATGCTTTGATTAATGTCAGCTGGGCATCATAGTTTGCCAGCACTGAAGATCAGAACAAGTCATTATTTAAACCTAAACTACAAGATGTTTGATTTTATTTATTTATTTGGGTTGTGAATACACATACATTTCTATAACTAGAATGAAAATAGCATTGTAAAAAATAAATCTGCCTCTAATGGTTTGTACTTTYGGTATTCGTTAATTTGGTATTTTTTCCTTTTTTTTTCCTTTTGCATTTTGGGTGTGCTTTTTTTCTTTAATCCTCATATATGAGCACCAAGATCATCATCTGACTGACTGAACACTACTGCTTAGGGTAGATAGACTTACCTAAACCAGGGGGTGATATTTTTAATAGCATGGCTGCATTGGTTTAAATGAGAATAAAGAATAAAAATAAAACATAGCGGTAGCTGTGAAAAGATAACCTGTATGAACATTGTTTAGCATTTTCTGAAAAGGTGTCCAGTAAAGATTTTTTTTAAAAAATAGTTAAGTTATAATTAATAGAAAAGAGATACTTTCCCAGAGTGGACTCCTAAGCAGGCTCCCAGCTTTGCCAAAATAGTGGGTACCAGGAGGCTTGTCAGCAGGGAGACAAGAAAGGGTAATGCAGGGTAGGTGACATGGACCCAGGAACAGCCTGAAGGTATGGGGCACATCTGCTTTCCACAGGCAGGAGGCAGCCTGCAGACCTCTGCAGTCAGGAAGGTCCACAAAGGAGATATGAGCAGCTACTATGTTATGTATTACTCTCGCCATTCATATGGAGAAAACAGATTTTGACTCCCAGGCTTGTCCACTGCTAGTCACATGGAGAAATGTTCAGGAGAATGAAGGAGCAAGTCAAGTCAGGGATTAACCACACTACTGAGCTGGGACCTAACTGCAGGTTTGCTCTGGGCAAGGTGCACTGAGACAGAGTGACGATGGACAGATCAGAGAAGGCCTGTGACCCCATTTGGGGTGCTGATGTGGCAGCTGTGGTGGTGCTCACGTTTGTCTGGTGACTCCCACCATGATGCTTTTGTGAGCTGTTATGCTCAAAATCTTGTTTATGGGAAGGAGGAAGCACATCATGTATGTAAATAAAGACAAGAATTTATTGTTGGTATAATGGAAATCCTAACTGTCTAACTCAAGAATCATTATTAGTCTAGATCTARTTGTTATAGAAAAAGAAAGATKCAGTTATAGTACTTCTATACAGAAAAATTCTCAATGATAGTAATAATACGATTAAAATTGTAACACACACACACATACTTCTTTCTATCTGTTTTCTAGGGATTATGATCACCTTTCCATTGCTCCTCTGAGTCTTAAAGTCAGTACCTTTGGACTACTGGAGAGGAATAACACCATAAGCTGCCAGTCTCTGGAGTCTTTTGGGAGGAATATGACCTCCAWGTTGCTGGTTGCTTCCTTCCTCTAGGATTCACTGGAGGTCATTTTTATATATTTGATAACATGCTTTTATATCTTTCTCTTTCTTCATTAGTCTTCAGCTCCATGTTGCATCCAGATTTACTATATATGATGCCCTATACATATGTTTGATACTATTTCTTTGTTCTCTTTGTTACCTCTAAAACCAATTTTGTCCAGCTCCAGGTCTGCATGTTTTAAATTTACCATTAGTGAGTGGTGTATAGCCATGGCATCTCCAGTGCCAAGCCTATGCCCAGTCTCTAATCATCCCTTGCCTATACTCCTCTCCACTGCACCTTGCACCTCCRCTTCCAAGGCCTTGGCTTTCATACCAGGCCTGTATTTCTCTGTACTACATCATTATACTACTTGTAAAATTGTGGTGATGCCATACAAAGTTAAACAAAATTAAAACAAACAAGCCATAGACATCTGGTCAATTAGAGAAATTGTTGTTACAGCTAAACCAARTAAAACAAAGCTGCAGGTCAAGGAAAGTTCAGAAAGAGCAAGCCTGACAAGTCTTAGTTCTGAGGCCTTGCAGACTCAGTGCAAAGCTTATGATCAGTGACCAGCAACGGCAATGCTGTTTTACAGGGCTACATGGTTGCAGAGCCAAGGCTGAAATGAGTGCTGCCTCAAAGAGGAAAGGCAGAGCTGCTCATGGAATCAAACACTTAGAGAAAACCCATAAAGCAATGGCAATTAACACATTATTGATAACTGAGGAACAACTTAGGTACCAGGAGGTTGCTATTAGAAGTATGTACTTATGGGAAGTGTATAACGTAATACAGGAATTATAAGAATATTCTCCAGTCTTCACATCTCTGCAGAAGAGCTGAGCCAGTTGAGTGGCAGCTGTCTTACAGTTCCCAGTTCCAGAGCTTTCTGACCAGGAAGATGAATCTGAGTCAGAAAAAGAAAGAGAATAAAATATGTGTCTGGCACTGAAGATCAGTTGAAACAATTTCCAAGTGTTTCTTAAACAAATTATTTTGTACGGTTTGCAGAAATATGCCTTTGAAGTCAGAATCAWAACCAACTGTATTTCAGAAAAAAAACACCCTATAATGTCTCTGCTCTGAAATGCTTCACATATTTGATTAGAAGAACAGCATCTCCTTACAAGAGCCCATAGGCATCCTTTCCATTACAGAGATTTCTAGAATCACTTTAAATAATTTGTTCATAAATTATGAATTTGTTCACATAAAGATTACTTGAGAATGTAGTTTTGAGCAATACTGAATGATGTAGTAAGTAAGTTACAATATCCAAACAACAGAAGTTATAAGCAGGAACACTAGTACTAGATAGATGTGAGAAAGCATAAGGGATATCAGAGAACCTGCTGAATATGAACATTATTTCACTCTAAAAATCCATAATTGAATTATGGAGAAAAATACTTTTGGTGATGGACAGATTTAAGATTTAATCTAATGGACAAAATTTCTCCTATTGTCACAGTGGGAAGATAATTGTATTCCATATTACCTGTCTTCCAGAAATCTAGATTCAGACTTTGATTTACAGATTTTGAGCAAATGACTGTGGCAGTGTCATTTGGGTCTTTACAAAAGTGTCCTGACAGCCTAGCAAAGTATTGAYCTCTGTCCAAGGGGAAATAATAATTTTTATTGTACTTATTAAGTTTGCTTAGAAAAGAAGGAAAATTGATAYTTTCTGCGCCAGTAACACACAGACCTATTTAGATATAGATGATAACATACGTTATCGTGAATTGTGAATATCATGAAAGCATGCTATTTTACAAGATTCCTGACAAACTTGTGCTTGGCTGCATCCCCTGATATAGGATACCCAAGCTGAGAATTTCTCAGTGTGGTTCCACTGCTAAAAGACTCCTTAGCTGCTGGCATGACATGATTTCTGGTTTTACTTCTTACTGCCATCTCTATCTTTCGCCAATTTCCTCTTCTTTTCCAAAATTTCTCCATTGCTTCCTTGTTATTCCCTATATACCTCCTCTTTACATTTCTCAGGCATTCTTTTCTCTTCTGGACCCAAGAAGGGCATAACATTGTAGTGGCATACAGTAGACTGTTTGCCAAGACAGTGAAAAACAGTTGGAGGGGGTGGAACAGGCTTTTCATCTTTTGTGCCTTCCTTCCTTCTTTAGTTGTTCTGATTTGCAGAAAAATGGTTACCCTAACTAGTCTTATTTCCTTTCAGAGAAAGCGTATACATAGACCAGTCCAATTCTAGTATTGATTTTGCTGCTTTAATCTTTTGACAGTAAAGAACGAGGCACACAATACTTCTTAGCTTTATAGTTTTGTAGGGGGAAAACTAAGAGAATTTCCTTTCCATATTCTACAGGAGCAGCAAAGTCAAGTATGAGAGAAGCATCACAGCTTCTCTGGAGAATGGATAGCTGACAGTGAATTTATGTTAAAACCATTTTATATTCCCAGATTACTGGATTCCCAGATTAATGCAATGTTGCAGCTTCTTTGTCCATGAACATTACATTGTTCATGTTACCAGAATCCTTTTGTTCAGCCAGGCGGTGAGAAACCTTACGAGCAAATGAACCATTAGAGCTGTATCAGTTGTTTTAATTCAGATAAAGGAAGGTGTGATTCAGATATCACAGTATTTTGGACCTTAACTTTATAGGAGCTAGCCTCTTCCATAAAGGACTTTGTGATCTGAAATACAGACATCAAGTAAAAGAAAATAGAATACACATACCAGGAAAGTGAGCAGGGTAGTAATAAACATTCGGAAAATTCTAAGATACTCCCTTAGTAACTATTTGCAATTGCTGTTTTGAATCCCAGCTTTAGGGAGTTAATATTCACTGATGGTCTCATTTCCTTTTAACAGTTCAACAAACAAACAGTTGAAAGAGAAGATACTGCATTTTCCAATCAGTAGGAAGGTTTCAGTTTTGTGAGTATGCTAGCTACTTTCCTTGTTCCACTTGAATTTGAAACTAAGGTCTGGTATCCTCTCAGTTCCTGTGTCAGTGTTAAATCCATATTGGCTCAGCTATACTGATCCCCCTCCCCTCTGCTGAATCTCTGTTGGGAAATTAGACAATATTAAACTAAAACCTGGTTATATCAGGTCTCGCACAGAAACTGGTCCAGTCTTGCCTGGTCTTCATTATGTGCAGAAATTCTCAAAAACCACCACTTGTAATTGCCTGCTTGATATTAAGCATGCATAGCACTTCTCTTAAAGTCAAGAGACTGAAAGCTATTTGATTAATTATTTCAATAAATTCTCATTTAAATGTATTAAATTATAATGTTGATTAACTAAAGCTATTTAGTCTATCTAAAATAAAACTATTCTATTAATAAGCAAATGTTGTTTTATGTTTCAGCCAAGATTAACATTTTCAAAAACTGTGTTTCTAATAAAGTTCTATTGAGTGCRTTTACTCATCTCTGTTACAGTACTAGAATAATTTTATCTCATCTCAGAAAGCAGTTTTGTTTTCTTGATATGATGCTTGTTTATTGTCAGATATCAAGTTCAGAGAAAGCCAGCCCTTTCAAATGGGAATAATTGGAACTGCTGGTGTTTTCAGAAACAATATTGGGATGAGTTCCTGTAAAACAGATGCAGAGAAAGAAGATTAGTCTTTCAAAGGACCTCATTCCCAATTTTGCAATCTGCTGCTTCATGTTTGCATGACCTAATAACAACATGAAGGCAATGAGTCTAGCAAAGTGATTATAAAACTATAAGTGTTTCAAGGCACATGACTTAAAGTTTTACTGTTGCGGCTTCAAGAAAAGGAACGCTCAAGTTTGTCCATCTATTAAAAAYGTTTATCACAGAGGCTCAGGGAAGGAAAACATATTACTTAAAATCATAATGTTCTGTGTGAAACACTCCAGCCAGCTCTGAATAGATGATAAACTTTTATAAGGGATGGGTAAAGAAAAAATGGGAGATCCTATGGAAGGAAGGAGCAAACAGGTAATTTTCTCATCACTGCCTTCCAGTCCAGAAGGGGAATCCATCTTTTAATAATGTGGGAAAAATCCTTTTCAGAATTCTCTGAAGCAGTCAGTCCTGGGTGGAGGTGAGAAAGCTAAATGCCAGTCTCAGGCACTAAGGTGCAGAACTCACAACAGAAAAATCTCATTTGACAATATGAACCGAAACCATGTTTTCTTGTCTCATGCTTTCCTTCTATAGTCACTTCTATTTTTCAGCCTGTTTTTTTCATACTTTTTAATTAAAGGAAACATTTTATTAAWTATTTGCTAAAATCGGCAGTTTTATGATGTTTCTCTGTTAAGCTGCAAGAGCCTGGTTGTAGCCTATAGGCTAGTAAAGCAAAGTATAGGATTCATGGAGAACTACTGGATGAACTACCTTGCTTCCCTGGTAGGTGTGTTAGCAAGTTATCAGACACTGGGAAGATGACTTGGGTCTCCAAACCTTTTACAATTGTCATATTCCCTAATTGGGGAAAAAAACCCTTGTGTACTAGCTTTGCTTAGGCATACTTTTCTGTCAAAACAGCTAACTAATGAAGAAGCCAGGCTAGAAGATGTAGGCTTTTTCTATGACAGTTATGTAAGATTAGACCTATAATCTCACTCTCAGCATACATGTATTTACAACACAGATATTAGAACAGTTTGCATTCCTCTGGTAGAACGATCAAAAACAATGTTTTACTTAATGAATGCCAATTGATTAGTGCCTAGGCTGAGGTATTCTACCTAAGCAATAACCTTAGACTTCACTTTCTATTTACTTTTTGTTACTGCCTTGTGTCTCCAAGGTAACTAATTTCCTCTCTTTCCACTCACCAGTGTTCAGAGACACCTAAAATTAGTTATTGGAATGAGATGAACCCCCGTTACAGAGAAATTTCTACAGCCTACATTTTGGCTACAGGGAAAAGAAACACTTGTCTGAAAAGCTGTACTATTAATAACAGGAGAATTTGTAAGTATTCTTAGGTTTAGCCAAGACAGATTGGTATACTCCAGCACACTCTGAAGATTTTAAATGAGTAGTTTTCAAACTTAGTTGAATTTTTAAAGTAATGAACAAAATGCAGGTAGTGGTGGTAACTATAGAAACCTAAGAACAAATGAAGTACATTTTAATGAGCACTGAAAAAAATGCACTCATTATAAACTTCATATTTTACAGAAAGGCTTTTAAAGTGTTTCAGGGAAAGAAGTTCTTTTTTTAAAGAAAGAAAAGGGAAATGACTAGCAGAACACTCATGTATAGAACTAATATTCTAACCTGAAGGACAAGCAATGATCACACCAACACTGAATTCTTTGTATGACCAGAGACTAGGTGTGATGACAATATTTCCAATATACAGACAATATAGATCTATATAGGGAAATACAAGAAAACTAAGATTTACTCTTCTGTTACACAGTCTGGCTTTGTACAGAATCATCCTCAAGTACATTTAAAGTTTTTAGGGCTTGTAAGAATTAAGTGTTTTTAACTACAATGTGTTTGCAAGGCTGGTATGGTGGTCAATTTGTTTGAGCTTCATTTTTTTCCCTGCTGTAGTCAAATCTGCTTCTCATCTCTTTATCCTGACCCAAAGCATTTGTCTTTATGCTTGATCACATCAGTCTCTTTGCCATTCCGCTTCCTCTTCCTTCATTCCAAAGCTCATTTCATTTCTTCCAAGATGGCATCTAGAGCTCTCCCCCTTACCCAACAATAAATCTGAAATCCAGTTGCACATTCAAAGCTCTCCATCCCTCCTCTTCCTATATTGCACCCTCTCCAATAGTCAGCTTCTCTTTCCTCTCAAGAACTAGTTCTGTGATTAGTCTCTTGTTCTTACATTAATTAATTTTTTGATGATGATCAAAAACATCTATATTCTAGTTGCTGCATGCTCTTGCATATATGCTGTGAGATACCAAGAACCCTCCTCTGTATCCCCTGACTGCACAGAAATTGCAAATTGAATGCTGCTTCAAGTTCATTGTTACATCACAGAGTGAAATTTTTTTTTTGATTATTGTAGCCATGTGTTGGAATGATAGAGCACTGTAGTGCAAAACATAATTTTTCTAGCCTAGTGTATGTCAGGGCATATCATCCCCAAACTGCAGTTTTGCTAAAACAATTGTATTTATGATAATGTTTTTTGCTTATGCTGGTCATGCTTTAAACATCATCTCATGGCTGACAGGGATTCACCTGCAAATTTGCTGGTGGGGCATGGATTTCAGTCAGCAACATTAATGTGCTGGAGGAAGAAAGAGGAACTTTTATTTTCTGTAGAGCATTGATATGAAGAAATTTGATATATATATAAAAAAATCTTTACCGAGGACTTGTTTTATTACTTGAAAATAAATTTGCTTATATATTAAGTAATAAGATCAGTATTTGCTGAAGGCTACAATTATACAATTTAGGTGATTGTCTGCCACCTAATCCATTGTAGTTGTTTCTCTGATAATTTTCTGTAGCTTCTTATATAGTTTCTAAATCGTTATGTATTTTAAATCAGGAAGGAATTGTTCCTGAGAAAAGGTCCACACATATCCATGTTTAATGTGGGTGTAAATACGCTAATTTTTACTTTAACCACAGAGAAGATTAAAGGAAGCAAAGAGAATATTTATATAATGTAGAGGGGTGAATGCAGCTGTAGAGAGATCCTCATGAGTTTTGAAACAGACAGAAAGTCATTTGGCTGACCAAAGTGGTCAGCTCATGTTTTATTTCTAAAGTGCAGGCTAGCACACAGAAGACAGAAAATTCCATTAATAAAGACTTACGTATTTTCCACCTCTTTGCCTCAACTCAGAAGGAAAAGCTTTCTTGATACCCATTTAAAAATAAAATTTGTGTCCTTGTATGTCCTGTCACATATTCTGGCCATATAGATCCAAGTGTTTTATCCATTACCTTCTCTTCCATGCTAATAAGCTATATTAGCTCATTCAAGTCATAAGCTGATGGCTGTTTAACCAGCTCCTAAGTTTCAGAGCCATAAGTTCTGTTGCTCAGAGAAATGCACCCTATTAGATACAGAAACTACGTACCTGGATGCTGGTTGCTGAAGGACTTTCTGATACTCCCATTTTAAGAATGACTCCTCCTATAGAGAGAGATTTTACTAGCATATATGTGATTCCTCACTATCATTTTCTCACTAGACAAAGAGTATCTTTGTTTCAGTATAAGTGCAATATTGGACAACATAAATTGTATTCGAATAAAACATCAAAAATACATTGTTAAGACTATACTTGTCAGTAAGGCTGTTTTCACATTTCATGTAGTTGCTGAGACTAGTTAATTTAGCTTTTTGCCTTGGCTTGGCATGCTTGAAGAATTTGTGGGTCTTCACATATGTCTCTCCGACTGTTAAAGATGCCTACTGGGGCCATACTTTTACTCTGAGAAATACATTCCTCTAGGTCTACTTTATCTCACATCTGTGTTCGTCTCTCCTTTTCACCTGTTCATTGTTCCCCACATCTAGGCCCTGAAATGTCCAATTATATCAAAGGGATTTTTATTTAATTTCTTTTTTCACGTTTGTTGTAATATTACTTCATTATGTACTGTTGCATGCTTTCATTAACATAAGTCTGATTATGGGTTGTAGACCGCTTTCTGTTTACAGACTAGTAACAACATTAGTTGCAAGGTTATTTTAAAGGTCATTTTCGAGGTCTTTTTTCAAAGATCAGTGTTAGCTTGCTATGCATTTTACACAGAATCTAGAATTGTGATTGTTAAGATGGGGGATAGCAAAAAACTGAAACTTGCAACTCATTTTTCATTAGATTTTTGGAAAGCCTATCACATAAAAAATATTTTGAGGCTATGTAACTCTGATTTTGATCTTACAGAGGCCCCAAATCTGTGTTTTTTTTGGTTTTTTTTTTTTGGGGGGGGGGGTTCTGTTGTATCATCTGTTTTTTTTCCTGTCTAGTCTCTCTCCTGTGTGGTCTGCTTCTGTGGTACTTTGGAGAGCGTTGTTGCTAAATCGTACTAGGGTGGTTGAAGAGCCATCATCAGTTACTGTCAAGCTCAAAGCTAATTTGCACTGGAATTTGCTGTAATATTAAGTAGCCACAACTTGGAGAGGAGCTGGTGTCTGTGCTGATTGTACTTATGAAAGGCAATATGTCAAAAGTCTTGCAGGAGTGGGGCAAAATCAGAGCTGCAGGTCTTTTTCTTGCTGTTAAGGGCACAGGAGACAACTGAATTTTTCATTGCAAAAAAATGACAGTTTGCAAAAATCACATCATTTCTCTGTAGGAAGAGGTTGAACTCTGATTATGATGGTCATTAGTTTTGTGTATGTATTTTTGGATGATCAAAGTCTATCCTGTAGCTTTTCCAGGAGCCACAGGCAACTTTTTATTTGTCTTCTGATACCCAAAGAACAGACTATTTATGTATGCGGTATTCTCTGCTCTCAACAGGTCATCTTCAACCAGCTGTGCTACACATCCTCTCTGTGTATGTGAACAATTAGTAAAGAGGAAGCTTGGACAACTTTCGGTAGTCTGAGTGAATGTTCAAAACTTCTGGTTTTGTAGTTCTGTTATTTAGCTACCCAAATGAAATTACTGATGTTTTCTGGTTCCTTTAAAATATGTAGTGCTTGATTATTCCTCCATTCTCAACCCAGTGGTATTTTGGGGAGCTGATTGAAGATTCTGCAATAACTTGAGCACACCCTTCTGAGGAAGGCTCTGGAGGAAAGAAATATCTTCCCTGATTGTTCTGCTTTGAAGTCTTGAGTTTCTGTGGTGGTATTTGCTGACAATTAAGCTGAGAGAGTCTCTGATGTTTCCTTAGGTATGGGGAAGAGGAGGTACACTTGGGAATTCCAGCCTTTGCTGATTGTTTCTCAGCAAAGGAGAGATTTCTCAATATGATTCAATAGAGAATTAAGTTTCTCTAAAGCAGAAGAAATATTTTAATTAAACATTACCAGCTGTGTTTTCTACAGTGCATTTCAGGAATTTTAAACCATGGCGAAAGGCTTGATTGGTGATTTAACAAGCAAGAATATGTATTGTGCTGGCTCTTTATTTTCATACTGTTTTTACGCATTGCTGTATGATCTATCTTCACATACATTTTAAGACAAATTTTTGTGGTCTTAAATCCACTGTTATCTGTTTCAGAATGACCAGATGTGGAATACTGAATATAAATAAAGTCATATACACTTCCTGACTTTTGTTTCTCGCTTCATAGATGTCCGCAAGAATTTTCCATTAGCTGGATATATACCAGAGGGTTTGCAACATGTGGAGATTTCCACTTCTTAAGAACAGTAGTTACGGAAACCCTCCAGTTGTGAGTAAAGAAATATTAACTCAGCCTGGTAATCTCCTAGTGATGAAGTCATATTTCAGATCCTGTAGTGAAAGACAGTACAGAAGAACAGATCTGTGGAATGTATAAGGAGCTTGCCCTTACCTTCTTTGTTGTCCATATGGCCTAGAAATAGTTTGCATATGCTCAGGATAACAGTGGTACTGGTCTACAGCCCTTTTTTCAAATCAGATCTCTGTTCACTCACTTCTGACCACATAGAAATCTGAATAGGACAAGACCACTATGCCTATAATACTTGATCTCTCTTCCACCTTTCTCTGCCCCCCTCCCCAACCTCCTTTAATTCCTCTAGTAAATGATAAATACTGAGATATTTGCCACTGCTTACTCTTGAAAACTAGATACTTGTGCTATGTTGCTCCTTAATCACTGCATAAAGCAACTTGAGCAGATGTGTCAAACTGAAACAGGGTTAGGGGTAAAAATGCCTTTTAATTTAGAATTAATTGAATCATGAATAGGACTACAGTGAGTTTAATCCCCTGGAATGACCATTTCTCATCAAACATTTGTGTGATGGTGTTAAAGAAACAGCTTCATTTTATTTATAACCTTAAAAAGCTGAGGGGACATCCATAAAGGTGACTCTCTTGATGTTATTTTTTTCCCCCCCCAATAATCCTAAACATACATCCATCACTAAAAAAAAGGTAAAATATTCAAAAATTAAAGCATGAACTTGGTAAAATGCCAATTTGGGAAATACTATTGTCTCAGTTCAGTGATGCTGAGAGAACTACAATGCCATAAGCAATATATTCCAAAGCTTAAATAGGTACGGTATTAAATAATGACTAATGTACAATATGCCTGAAAATATATTCAATTCTAGGCCAAGTTTTTTAAAAAGCCACCTGTAATAAAGTTTAATTGAAACTTTGTACAGATTATAAAGAACTTTTTAAAAGATGTATCAGCTTCTTTTAAATGTACAAATTAGACATATTAGTCAAAGTTGCCAAGAGTGACATACAAAATCTTTGTGAAATTCACGTAACCACCCACAACGGTATTAATAATTATAAAATGAAAGCAGAATTGCTTATTATGAAAAGCCTCTGTGACACTAGTGTTATGAGTGATCTGCTAGTTGCCCATAATTATGTATGCTTTTGTGCTTCTTGCTGTTCAATCATCTCTGATGAAAATTTCCATCCAAATATGAGATGGGCTGTTTGTGACAAAACTCACTCCAACCAAGGCCTAGGATTGCTAGTTTTATTGCTGAAAAGTCCTTAGTTAGTCAGAGAGTTAGAGAACATAAAACCAGTTTTGAAATTACATGTAGAACAAGCTTTTGATGGTTCTGCCAAAACATGTGGAACTCCACAAACTTAGAGAACAGTGGTTAAAATTTACATTGCCCCTGTTTTCGCCCCCAACCCCCCCCCAAAAAAAGAAATCTTTAGGAAATAGGGAAATTCAAGGGCAATCCTGAAAAAGAAAAATTGGAATTTCAGTTTGTGGAAATAATTATTAATCTGGAGTCAGAGATCCAGTAATATTGCCTGTTTTGAATTGTTCTGGATAATATTAAATCAATTTTCTGTGATTTCTGATTTCCTAGTCTATCCGTCATTTCTTTGAACAGGTTCTAAGCTTAACACTCCTGTTAGGTAAAATTTGCCAAAAACATATTTTTTCTGAATATCTTAGAAGTTTAGACTTAATATAGAAAGAAGCTAATGATAGATTTTAGGTGAGGTTGGCTATTTTCAGAATTAGCCCATTACAAATACATTCTACTAGGCAGATATGCTTTTCAGGAAACTATTTTTTAAGATTTCAGGAATGTGTGATAAACACGTCTGATGGGAGAAATAAAACAGAATTGGAAACATTAATTTATAGAAAAAGGAAAACATTACTCAAATTTTGAGATTTATTAATTTCCTTGATAATTATGTTTATATTGATTTTCTTTGCTCTAGGAAAATATTTCAGTGTATTCATTTTTTAATAAAGGAATGCTAGCAGTGAAACATTAATCACTGACCTTTCTATAAGAAGTCACATCATGAATGAAAATAAAAGGGGTGAAAGTGGTTCCATGGGTCCATGGAAACACATTAGTGTTTTAGTTCAGATTAGAAATGTGCTTTTGAAGCAAATCTCCCCCTTCTCCCTGTTGACTAAGTTTGATTCAGTCATGGCATGATCTTAAAGTGTGCAAAATGGATTGTTTTCAGAGAAAACGAACCAGAGGACGTACTTCAAGATTCACCTGGTGCTAATGAGTTTTCAGTCCATCAGACCAGGTTACAGACAGTCTAAAGTAAAATACCAGAAATGAAGATAGTGTGGACGTTCAGTCCTTGCCATTAACTGTTTTGCTCTACATAACTGCTTTGATTGTTCTGTGTTATTTACTTATGTAGGTATAGCTGATTATCTGAGGTATGTTTTTACTTTCAAGGTAGTATTTATGTAGGCATGCGTTCACAAAATAGTGAATGGTAAGGATGCATAGTTCAAGAAACTGCAGAGTAGAGGAGGACTCAATGATTTGGAAATATGGTAAATAAGGAATCTTTCACTTTGAACTCAGAAGGTTTCAACTTGCTCTCTCTTTAGCGGATTTTATAAAGAGAACTTGATAGCTCCCATAAATGTGTTCTATTGATCTTTGCAGTACAGAGATTGCAAAGAAAACCATTGGCACTAATTAAGTTGCCACTCTCAATCATCTTTGAAAGGTCATGGAGAACAGGAGAGGTTCCTGAGCACTGGAAGAAAGCAAATGTCACTCCAATCTTCAAAATGGCAAGAAGGAGGACACGGGGAACTACAGTCAGCTTCGCCTCCTTGATCCCTGGGAAGGTGATAGAGCAGCTCATGTGGAACACCATTTCCAAACACATGAAGGACAAGAAAGTGATCAGCAATAGTCAGCATGGATTCACCAAGGGGAAATCATGCCTAACCAATCTGATAGCCTTCTATGATGGRAKSVCTGSMTGGGTAGATGAGGGGAGAGCAGTGGATGTTGTCTACCTAGACTTCAGCAAGGCTTTTGACACTGTCTCCCATAGCATCCTCATAGACAAGCTCAGGAAGAGTGGGTTAGATGAGTGGACAG
>NW_020450870.1:101041-196214 GCF_003343035.1 Apteryx rowi
TTCCATCTGAACATGAGGAAAAACTTTTTCACTGTGAGGGTGACAGAGCACTGGCACAGGTTTCCCAGAGAGGTTGTGGAGTCTCCTTCTCTGGAGATATTCAAAACCCGCCTGGATGCAATCCTGTGCAATGTGCTCTAGGTGACCCTGCTTGAGCAGGGGGGTTGGACTAGATGATCTCCAGAGGTCCCTTCCAACCTCAACCATTCTGTGATTCTGTGATTGGTACTAATTAACTAGTGCATTGAGGAGCAGATCAGGTCAAAGGCAGAAAAAGAATGGAAAGGGACATTGCTTTGCTTTATTATCGAAAATATCAATCCAATAAGATACTAAAAAACAATGCACTGTTCTTTTTTTTGTACTTGTCTTTTTATTGTCTTTGAGTCAGCATGGACAATGATGAGCCCTTAGACAGTTTCAACCTAACTAAGACTTCTATTTTCTTTTCTTTCTTTGTCTCATGTCATTAAGGACAGAAGAATTCATAGAGACTAAATATGACTGGTTAATATAGGACAGTAAGTGAAAGGGAATGCAGCATGAAGGGGTAGACATTGGCCAGAGGAATGAAGAATGGCAAAAGAAGGACAAAGGCACTAGAGATGGAATGGAAAGATAAAGAGAACAAGAAATAATGTTTCCATTTTAAAAAGAAAGATCTCCAAATGATTTTATACTGGTGTATGAATGCTACAAAGAAAATGAAAAGAGGCTTGCAATCACATTTAGTACTAGGAGAAGGCAGTAAGCAAATGCAGAGGTGTAAATATATTCTACCTCCCCCTATTTTTCACTATAGAATGGAATAAATTTCTTTCCAAGAGAAAGAGGGTATGAGTAGTGGAGAGATCAAAGAGGCTTATTTGGCTGAAGGAAAATAGTATGTGGTCTTTCATGTAGTTCTGTATTGTACTGACAAATCAATACTATTTCATGTTAACAGCCTTTTCTTCCCATATAACTGCCCAAAGTGGTGTTAATTCACAGAAAACAATATCAGCAACACTATATAAATCCACATAAATATTAAAATAAATAAAAAGCTTCTGGAGTGAGGTAGTTTTTATAATTACATGCACTTTATATGCATGCAATTACATGCAACTTTGCATTTATTGAAAGCACTATTCATCTCCTCAGTCTTGTCAGATCATGTTTAGAAACTCCCGGCCATTCAGTTAGGAGCTTGCCTTACTTTCTCCATGATATATAGCTTTTTATGGCTACACAGAAATTTTGCAGCAAGCAAAATTAATGTTGCCCTTTATTCATGAACATACACTTTTCATTTAAGTTATATTACTCTTAATATCACATTGAGGTATGTGTAACATTTTAAAGAATACATTTCTTTACTCACTCTAGTTGTAAATTTTAGGCACTCAATATTTAATGCTTGGCTTCCTACTGGAAGTTCTAAAGGCATGGACTTGCTACAGAGAAATCTGCTGGACTGTAACTATGAGATATACTCATATCCAGTACATTACTAGTGTAAACAATGACAGTGAAATCCAGTTATTAGCTAGAAAAGGTAAGTTTTTTTTTTTTTTCCTTGAATCATCCTTTTCTGTGAAGTTGCAGACAGGTGTAAAAACCACAGCTGTCCTTCCCATGACACTAAATGAACTGCTGTTTCTGACTAGGTCCTCTGTAGAAGGCAAGCCCTAAGTAACAGTGTTTGGGAAAGAATCAGAAACCTGGTGTTGTTATTACTACAAAGAATAAGGATATTGGAACAGGGTGGGAGTTGCTTGTTTTTGTGTGGTGCTTTTTGGTAATCTTTTATCAGACTGCAGGGAGAGGTGGATCATTGCTGATTATATTGTGATTATATATTTATAACCTTATAGTCATGAAATATTCTTGGGTTTTCCATACTGCTAAGTTAGGAGAATGCTCTGTTCTGTATTTTGTCTGTTCTCCCTTTTCATACAAGCACACATTTTCCTATTTACTGTATAGAGTACATAATACTTAGATTTCTTCAAAACCACAGTGGAGCATGGTTCTGTTTGCTTCCTTTGGGAGTTCAGTCTGGACTCAATAGAAGTCTGCTGCAAACTTCTCATTGACCTTAGTAGCATCCGGATTTCACAGTCTCAAACTGTGGCTCAGAGACCAGTCTTTCCCTTCTAAATACAGGTTAAGCAAAGGCCATATTCACTCTTCACTTGTTTACTGAGGTAGACAGTCAAGAAATACATTGCACTGTCAGCATCTGAACATAACTTTTAAAAAGTTTGCTTCATGAGGAGGCAGGAGACACTGCAACGTGGGGCTCTTCCCCAATGGATCACAGTGAGAGCATGAACTGTGGTAACAGAGGTCGAGGATGAAATCCAGCTTCTGCTTGAGGCTCTCTTTCAACTTCCTGTGGAGCTATTTAACCTTTAGTCTGTCGTACTGTCTTGGCTGTTAGAGCGAACTGCAGAGATTTCAAGGCAATACCCTCCAGTCACTGGAATTGCACCAAAACTGATTACACTGAGCAGTACAAATAGGTATATTGTATTTTTATTTTTTTTTTGGAGCTACTTGGCTAACCCTACTTTGCACTGGGAAACATAAACATACCCGAAATCTCTCTTTAAGGTACCTTCATTTTGTGTAGGATACTCCATCATTAATTGGAGCAGAAATATGTCCCCTTCTCCTCTTCCTTGTGGCTGACAAGAAAGTCAGATTGTGGTGTCATGCTTGTACTTGTTTGCTCTTTAGCCCACTGAATATTTTACTTCTTCCAGTTGGACTTTCTCATTTAAGTGCCACATTCCAAAATGACTTGCAGCAAAACATCCTTCTGGATGATGTGGGCTCAGATTGCTTCAGGCGGGAAGGATTCAAATCTGAATCGCCACACTTCAATTAGAAATTTTACCCAAAAGCCTATGGGTCTTCAGGCATCACTTTTTTTTCTGTTTTCTGACTTGCAAAGTAAATGATTGACCAAACTGACCATCTTCATCAGCTGTTTCATGGCTCTGAACCCTCTGACACCCCAGGGCCATTTAGGACAAGACTAGATGGTTCAGTACAGCACTGTGCACAGATAAGTACACCTGAATTGGTATAAGAAGCAAGAGAGCTATATTGGTGTGGCTATTCTGTCCAAGCTATTTCTCATCAAACACAGAGAATTTTAACTGCTCACCACTCTGATACCTTTCACTTCCCAAAGGGGAGTTTAAATCATCACTGTCAAAAAAGAAAACATAAAACATAATTATATTCCTGATTATAATTGAGCTATCAAAGAAGTTTTTATCCAAAACGGCATAACCAAACCGAAAATATTGACCTTCCTTTCTTTTCAGAGTTCACTTTTCAAATAGTTTGGATTTGGAAAACAGCCTCATAGTCCAGGTTTTCTATAAAAGTGGTTGAATATCCACAATGCCTAATAATGTTCTCTGTTCAGGCTGGATAAGACTAATTTGTTCATGGAATCCAGAAATCTTCAATAAGAGGCAAATATGAAAAGTAAGATTTAATCCAGAATTGCCCATAAATCTTCTATTCTCGGATAGTCCAAGGGAGTAGACCACATGTTATATCACAGATAATTGCATAAAACTCACCAACAAGCAACAAACAAACATCCTTCAGTCAGTCCTAAAGGACAATGTCTTGTCAGCTTTGAACCTGGCATTGGATTAATTTGGAGGAACAGGGGGTTAGCAAGTCATAGCACAAGATTTTTTATCAGGATTTTTTTCTGTTTTTATTTATTTATTTATTTATTGACTATAACTCTAAACCACATTATAGTTACATAGTTAAACTCTTGATGGAGGTCTATAGGAAATCTTGCAACACTACTAAGCTGTGCAGAGCCAGAGCGATGGTCATCTCCTGATAAAAAAGCACAATGATGAAAACACTTTCTTATCAGAAATTTGTTTATGCTCTGTCTGATGGGTACCAATTAAGGGGACAAGGCACACAAGGAGGACAGCAAACATTAAATCTAACAACGCAATGTTCTCCAAGCTGTTCTTTTTTTTTTTTTTTTTTGTGATGAAAGGTCAAAATGCCACCTTCATATAAAAGCCACTGAAGATTTTGATAGCCAAAACATTTTGACTCTCGTTTCCATCCCTCTTTTCCTGCCTTTCATAGAACCTACAAAACTGAAGTAATTGGACAGTGTAACAAATGTTCCATTTTTCCTGTGTTGACTGAACAGTAATACTCATTTTCAGAACTATTTAGTGGTTAATAACAGAAATTGCAGTCTGCTGCCATCCCCAGGAAGAAATAAGAACCTGTCCTATTTGTTAGCACAGAAGGATATAGAGCACCCCACAAGTATCTTTATGTCACAAATATTATACGTTCTGTTGTGCATTATTTTCTCCTTGCTTAATTACTAAAATACTTTTAAATGATAGGTTCAGTTTCCTCTGTAGATGTTTCCAGTAAGTTCGTTATTATGGGTTGGCTGGTTGCAGTGCTGATGGATACTGAGCTTGTTGGCTCTGATACAGAACAAGAGGAGTATTGTTAGCCCAGACCATTTTCCTGACTGTGATGTGTTGTTTCCAGGGCACAGATACTTGTTGGGAGACTGTTTTGAATTGTTTTATTATAATGGTGTCTTTTGCAAGGAATTAATTATATGCAAGTAGAGCAATGATAATATGTGACAGTCGTGGCTGCTGCTATGCTGCTCCATTACATCTTGTTTACAGCAATGAACATGAATTGTGTTTGTGCCAGTTATTCTGTGAGGCATGAAACATTAGCCTTGGCAATGGGAATATCCTGCATTATTTTAAAATGAAACTCAACAGTTTTGAGTATCCTGAAGTTTCAAAGCTCATTTGAGAAACAGAGTGGAAGTGAAAGATTTTCTTATTGACAGTAATAGGAAATTTTCTCTGCTGAGCCAGGGTCCACTGAGGCAGCAGATAAGACAAACGTTTACAGAGCATGAATTAACCTGAGGAAGACAAATGGCCTTGCAGACTGGACATCTGGCTCAGATTTAAGAGATCTGGGTTCAGTTCTGCCATAGATTTCCTTGGGCAAACTGTTTAATCTCTGTGCTTTGGTACCTCATCTGTTAAACAAGGTAGAACAATCATTTTGCCTGTTGCAGCTATTAGTTTTTTGGGGATGAGATTGTTCCTTGCTCTGTGTTCATACAGCACAAAGCACAAAGAGGCCCTGTTCTCAGTGGGACCCATCAGACTATGCTATAATGCAAATGAGTGCTAATTTTAAAGTTATGCTGAATATACTTATAATTCTGTGGGCTTTTTTAAAGCAATTAATTTGTAGTATACTATACCATTAGAAAAGGAAAGCCTGTATTTGTGAATGATTTATTCTGTAGGAGTAAAGGCAAAAAGACTAACAGAAAAGAGAGATACCGATTGCATTGTTTTATGCCAAAGTTATTTGAGAATTGAAATTCAGAGCTTTTTTAATGGTTCAGTAAGGATATCTGAAATTGGGAGCTGATTAAAGCCCTGGACTTGGGATCTGTGCCCAACGGCATAAATAGTCCAGCTATGACAGAAAAACAGAGGTGGGGAAGCTGCATAAAAAGGAACTGAGTACTGCATGCTGTTATCCTTCTGGATAGATCATGGGCCTGCTGGCAGACTCAACTGAGAAACTGCTAAAAACAAACAAAAAAACCCACTCAAGAGCAGAAGGAAAAATGTGTGTCTTACAGGGAGAAACTTTGATACGGTATTTATTAAGTGCATTAGGAGCTTGGAGGAACCTCAGGACATGTTTTTTGTTTTATTTGTTTTACTGATTTTTGCTGGKTTTTTTTTTGTCCCCTTCTGACTTTTTATTCTAGGATGATTTCTAAGAATTAGTTATCTTTATAAATTACATGGAACACCTGTTTTTAATGGCAGGCATCTCCATGTTAAAGGAAAGATCCCTTCAGTTATTGATAAAGGAAGAGGAGCTGAGGGCAGAAGGTTTGGGTTTCTTCAGTTTTAATAATTTGCTACTATTTTTAATTTCAAATAGCTCAGCAACATTGGAAGAACTTCATCTAGCAATTTGGAATCACAAAGAAAGAGATAACAGATTTGGGACCACAAGGTGGACAAGAGAGAGTCGGACACTGGCAGAGAGAGACACTCAAGGTTCATAAGGGGTTACAAAGGATAGATTTAATAAAGAACTTGCACTCCAAGCTGCATGGGGAGTCCCGGGAACTGCATGGAGGGGTTGTCGATGGGAGGCTGCTGGAGGCACAAGTTGGATGCCCAGACAGGACTCAACTCATTGTATCCTAAGGGCTCCTTAAATCTGCTAGAACTATTTCCTTATCTCAGCTGTGCTAACCTTGAGAAACTACTGTCCATTAAGCAGCTAGACGTTGCTGACAAAACAGAATACGCATGCCTGGCCCTGATGGGAATTCAGTCAATGTGTAGTTTCACATGCTGGGCCTGCTATCACGTCCTCTGCCAGTCACTGACTCCTCACCAGATCTTCCGCAGGTGTTCTCACTACAAGGTTTAAAAATAATCTATAAAACCTAAGGTACCAGGCATTGCTGACTTTCTAGTTATCTCTGTTCTAGAAGATACAGAAGTTGACTTACATTTTGTTTAACGAATTTACACTGTTAGAAACTGTGTTCACATATGGCAATTAAGAGTAGAGGGGGATGAATGACTTTAGAGTGGTAGGTAGGTAGGTTGCTAGCTAGGTTGGTAGCTCTGAAAAGCTGTTTGTTTACACTAAATATTTTTTAGCATGTAAACAGGAAGAGAAAATATATATATTTACTTATATATACATATATGTATATATGTTCATATGTATAAGTTTACTGATATTACTATATGTACACATAGCATGTAATGCTGCAGGGGAGGTTTCAGTTTCAGGCTTGCTGGGCTTTTAAGGAAAAAAAGCCTCTTACTTTTGCTAAAGGTTGTAAAATGAATATATAGCCAGAGGCATTAAATCCTAGTGCAGCTGAGATGCCAGGTTTCTAACCATGCATGCCTTGTTATTCTATCAGCTACGCAGTGAGCAGTATTTCATTAAAAAAAAAAAAAAAAGTGTTTTGAGTGAAGCCTGAAGTGCCAAATTCTTACTAATATCCATTAAGATACTAGTAAGAGTAAGGATTAAAGAATCCTGCCCTTTACCTCTTTCATAATTCTAGTGTGAAATATCATCAGTGTTTGAGGCCTAAATCCCTCTGTGGTATGACGCTCAGTTTCTCTGCTTCTCCACACAAGAAAGCCTGAGCAGGTTTGAGATGAGCCGGGCAGTTGGCCTGCCTGACCCACTGAACATAGGCAATGCTGAAGTGTTAATGGGGCTAAATACAACCCTAGAAAATCCACCTCAATTGGCATTTAGGCCCCTCAATTTAATTTAAGATTAAGACAGTAATCAAGACTATCTACTTCTAACACAGCCAAGATCTCTAGTTCCTTTACTTCACTAGGTGACACCTTCCTTGACTTAGCTAGACATTTGTCTTCCAGCTGAGTTGGGCTGCTCTACAATTTTAGATAGAGAGCTGCTTAATTCTGCTTAAATCCCGGAAGAAATATAAATGTGGGTCATTGTGTTGAAACACAGCTAACCATATCAGTTGGTAGGGGAAAATAGCAGCACAATGTGACTTTTACAGACATCCCAGTGTCAGTTTTCCCCAGCAGTTCTGGGTTGTAGACACTCAGTCTGAAAAAATTCGATTCTCATATCCCAGGAGAAAGACCTAAGCATTCGGATTGCGAATATCATAAATAAGGGAATTCACTATCGTCCTATTGAAGCTGAATTATCACACAGTGAACAAAATACCAGAGTAAGGAGGGCTATCGAAAGAGATGTGGATGTAAAATAACCACATCTGGTCTGGACTCCAGTTCTGCTGTCTTCCAGGAGAAAGCCAAGTTCTCTCTGCCTGCTTGCTTTCTTTTGCTATGACTCTCAAATTCCTGGCTACAAGTTTGTCCAGATTCAACAGGAGGGGTGAAGAGTCCTCTCCACTTTTTCCTGCATGTGTTACAGCCCGGTATAAAGGGCAAGCAGGACATGTTAGGTCAAATCTTTTCAGGGTGAGGAAAGTCCACAATCCAATTCTGCCTTAATACTATTCCACTAGAGCAGTGGAATAAATAGAGGCAGGGAAGTAAGAGATCTCATTTGGAGCCAGTGACCCTGCTTAATGGCTGAGCTAGCCATATTTACTTTAAATAAGTCTGGAGAAACTTTTAAAACTTTCAGGTAAGTCAACCAGAAAAAAAGGCAGAGAAACCATTTCAAAAGTTGTGATGACAGGTAAAAGGAACTGCCCTTAATAAAATGCTGCGTAATACCATCTGGAAAAAATAACCAGCTGATCAGTCATCAGAAACAGCAACACGATATTTATTTCTTCTCTCTAAGGTGTCAAGGCCAGAGCATCTGCTGAGACTATCAAAGTCAGTGGCAGTGTATCAGTTTAAAATTCATCTAAGAATCTGGCCCTTTTTTAGAAGTATTATTACAGCACTTTTTGTGGTTATCTTCCAGAAAAGCTGGCAACTTGGGGTTAACATTCTGTCAAAAATCTATCAGTTGCCCATTTCCATCATCCTCCTCTGCTGAAGCAGTCTAACTTGCTGTACAAATGTCATTAGTTCCACAGGGAGCTTCAGACCTTTGAATGTCGCAGAACACTCTATTATTTAGTACTGCTATAAGATAATCTTTTCAACTGCTGTTTTCTAGTGAGAATTCTCAAAGATGAACCTATAAAGAACAGATGCCAGCTTTCAGTCACTCAGGAATTTTGTCAGCTGAGTGACTTTTACTTTTATCCAGGGGGGCTTTGATTTTCGGACACAGATATCAAACTAACAAAATGTGCTATCACTGACAGGCTTCATGAGGGTTTGTTTCTTTTTTCCTTTTCTTCCATATTTTACAATTCAAAAAACACCCAGTACCTTCACCTGTTTATCGTTTTTAGGAAGGTTGTATTTGTTATTCTTACCAAGAACTGTTCTAAATACATTCCTGACAGAGAACTGTAATTTATTAAATATGTAATACGAAACAGAAGAATTTCAAAGTATGTTCACATTTACTTTTCTCCTTACATGATGTCACCTAAATCTGAATATTTTAAAGTACACTGTGTTTGCAGCAGAAGTTCTGTCTGCAGGATATAAGTTATAATACCTTGCTTAGCTGAACTGGCCTTTTTCAGAGGCCAATAAACCCTGGACATATGAATATATGAACTGTTTTCCTCAGAGAATTCCCCCAAAAGGCATGTCAAAGCAAAGAATAATAAATAATGTTACTAAGGCAGAATTTCTAAGTTATTTTTCCTCAGCTGTAACCACATTGGATGCCAGAGATCCGAGAAGCAGTGGAGCAAGATAAGTCAGGCATATGTGACTAATGCCAGACTGGATGGAGACTGCCACGTCTCCTGGCACAATCCAGAATAAACTGAACTTTTTCTTTTAAAATTAGTGTTTACAAGAAAGTTCAGGGTGTGCTGACATGCACAGCATACCATATTGACATGTCTCTAGCTACCACTATTTAGTGTTCCCGCTGCTCATATCACCACTTGGTCCAACATTCTCAGTGGAGAAAAGAGAGAGCAGGGGAAGAAGATCAAAAGTGGATTGTGCACTCTATACCAATCACTTCTCAGATCAGCTTAGCTTATATCAATATGGATATTTGCAGTAGTTAGCCATCAGAGGATATCACCTGTCATCTTCTCTACTGAGGACCGGGAAACTGTGTCATTCTCCAGTGAAGAGCTTTGTTTTTATTTTAAATGGAAGTTTTAATACGTGGTTGATCAAGCGTGGTTGAGCAGGAGAATGCTAAGCATGTTATTAGGCCCAGGGGTTTCAATAGGGCATACGTTCCCTCGGTGAGACTTGCATGAAATGATTGCATTAGTCTGAAGAATCTCTAGATTCTATCTTAAATTTTGCCATACGGGAAGTAACAATGCTCATTTAAGAGACCATGATGTAAACATGATCTAGAGAAAACTATAATTTCAATTAATCAGGCCAGGATATCATCAGTCCTGCTCATCTGATTCTTCTTCTTCTTTGTGTAATCTCATTATTTAAAGTGGAAAAGCATGAAGGAGCTTTTATATATCACGTCTCCGTTCAAAATCTATTGTTTGGGGGAAAAATAGAAGTCAGTGCTTAACACATTTCATGTATTAAAAATGTTATTTTCAATACATTATGTTTTAAATGATCTAAATATTGGAAAGTTCAGCTACTATTTTAAAAATAGAAGAAAAATGTTATTTAGTACTTCAATGATCTCATAATGAAAGTAAAAACCAATGACCACTGATGTATTTTTATTATTTGCCCTAAGGGATATAAGGGAATTATAAAGATAATTCCAGTAAAATAATGATTTTTTTTGTTAAGTAAGAGAACACAATTTTGTCAGATTAATTTTTAAAATATATTTCCAGAACGAAATACCTTAGTTGTATGCTTTACTTTAAGCCCTTGAATGGTGCTCTGCCAGATTGGGAAGTAGCTTCCCTGAAGTTATGTTGAATGCTGTCAAATGAACCAATGATAAACCACAGACCCTGTAATTTGACAAAACTAAGCTCACTTTAAATACATTTATTTCATACAAAGATGGATTTCTTCATTTGAGATACCAGGAGATACATTTCCATATGAATCAATAGTTCTTTGCTTTGCAAATCATTTGGTTTCTACTGCTTTGTATAGTGCCAATCAAAATGCAATGCCATCAGAAATGCATATCTTTTATCTAATTTAGTGATATGTTTGCCTTTTTTATAGCAAAAATGTACTTGTTGGAGTCAGAAGTTTCCACAAGAGCACACACATATGACAACATCTTAATATCTAGGCCTTGGTAGTTCTGATGCAGTCACTGAACGGTGCAGACAAGGAGTGAATTATGCAGTCAGATAAGATTTTCCAGTAGGTCTACAGTGTCCTGAAATAGTATCTATTGGTTTTTTTTGTTTGTTTGTTTGTTTTTTGTTTTTTGTTTTTTTTTTTGTGGCAGGGGAAGTGGGGGGAAGAGGAAACTTTCTTCCTCATAGCTGTTCATTTATAAAACAAAATGACTTTAACTTTTTTTAAGGTGTTTTTGTCACACAACTTACACCCAGATACGTGTCATACTTCCACTTGAAAAAAAGAGATACTATAGAGATACCTTCAGAGATACTATATCATGTTTAACTACATGAAAATAAGCGAAACCAAGAATGCATGTGTGAGCACTCACAGCCTTGTGATTATGAAGATTAAATTATTGTGGCACATTCAGCAGGCTTGAAACAAAAGCCTAAAGCTATGGTTTATTCAATATGAAACAGAAATCAATTTGAATGACAATGATAACTTTTTGTCACATATAAAGTGTCAGTTTGGCTTTAAATTCATGCTATGTGCCTTTAAAGAGCTAAATGGCAAAAAGCCTTTATGGTGATCCTGGTTTTGCAACCTGTGATTTTTTTCTAGGAGTTAGCCATTCTCTGTTTTATTCACTTTTGAGACTTGTTAAATAGACAGTAGTTCCTGAGTGACAGAAGGTCAATGAATACAATCTCAAACATACAACTCAATTTCTGTCTCTCTGGATTTATTAATAAGTATATTTTATCATTCTATTCTCTTTTAATTTTGGAGATGCTGAAGACCACATTTGCTCCTCATTGATTACTTCCCATGCAGTATTTCCCATCGTCCTTCATTATGGCTTTGTAACCTTTTATTTGTGCTTGTTTAAATTTCAGTACTTTTAGAGAGTGCACTTTGATTTTCTCAGAGCCACCAGGACCTAATGGGTTCAATTGCTATTTGTTATATTTTACAAAACGAACATGTCATACATGAAAAATGCTGAGAATGTATCCCTAAATTATTCTGGTTCAGATTATTTTTCACAGATGTTTGTAGAATTATCTCCTACAGAAGGAGCTTAGTTAATCAGACAGGCTAGTTCTGTTTGTGTTTTACCATTAATCTCATCCAACTTTCTAATGTATTTTGGAATTTTGAGGTACACAGAAAAATTGCAATGTGTTCTAGTGGCTAAATGCATACTACAAATTATTTTAAACTGAAGTTAAAAAGCAAAAATGGAAATAGAAGTATTTCCTAAATCCCTATAAATAGAAGACAAATTTCTGTGTTGTAGAAGTCCCTAATTTTGCTGACTTTTTTTCTTTTTGAAGTGAGCTAGGTAGTGTATCTCATGATCTTTTCTGCTTGGTTTGCAATAAATTTGTTGTCGTTTAACACTGTACTTGGAGCCAAGAGGAGATAGGTGATGTGTTCCAAATAGTGAAAAGGAAAAGTAGTCTCAGAGGAAGGAATAGCATTGAAAGTCATCTCAATAAATCAAGACTCTTGTTTCTAATGTTCCTGTGAGAGGAACTCCATGTTCAATGAACTTGTTCAGTGTTCTTGAAGATATAGGATGTACAAAAATCACTGCTTTCCCCTTTAGAAGATTCTTTCCCCAGGAAAAATATTTTGTAATGAAGTTTTGTAAGGAAAATTTGGTAATGGTATTTAAGATTACTGACCATTCTCCTTTTTATTTATTTGTTTATTTATTTATTGCTATAAAAACTTTTTAAGTTTAAAAGGCATGATTTTTGATCAGAATATCAACTTGACACACATCCTGAAAAGATAGATGCCCAAAGTTTGGGAAGCTCAGGTCTTGTAATGTCAGTTGTGGTGAGAATCCTTTCTGCACCTCTATAGGCTCAGATATATGCACATTCTGTCTAGTTTTGCCATGTGTTTCTTGCTGAGGAGAAATTCCTCTGTAATTTATTTGTAACATCCTGCTACTGGAATACAGCTTAGTTATTCTTGTGGAAAAATAAGAATACAATATAAGTCCATTTGTGTTTCTATCCAGTCTTCCTCCTAATTCAAGCTGTCAGTGATGCTTTCTAAAGGTATCAGACAGTATGAGAAAATTCTGATGTTCTAACCACTGTTACAAACTGCTAACTTGTTTGTAACATAACGTTAATATAGACAGAATATTATTCTATGTGATAAATCAGTCCATATGCCTTTATATAGCACATGTGCTTTGAATTAAACTACATATGATGCCATATACTACATTTACTCTACACGATTGTTAAGCTGATCCAGATACAAGGCACTGGCACTGTCTTAATCAGGCAAAATTAGAATATTCTGGTCCATTATTTCATAAGAAGCTGGAAAATGTAAAACTCTAGGTCCATTAGCTATCAAACTGAGCCCATGAAGGCCTGAGAATAACATTGATTGCTTTGCATCTCCTTTTTTACCATCCATGTTGCCACGTTCTGTGCTATGACCCATGAGGGCTTCATTCAGCTATGTCATAACCTCAGCGATGTGACTTCACGCAACTTTCATGTTAGCAAGAAAAAGCAACAAACAAACAAAACCCCATGCTTTTAATACTGAAGACATTATACTATGTTCCTTTATTTTTTCTTTCGACAATGCTTCTATTAAATTCTGTAATGTTTCTGTTCTTGTCTTCAAGTCTATGTTTTTCCTTTCCCACTTTCCACCCACTAAATATGTCTTTTTGTCCATTGTTATTTAAAGCTAGTTCAAGTATCCCTATTCTAGACTGCACTCTGTGGCGAAAACATTTACCTTTTCCACTGCCTCACCCACACTTCTACAAGCACCTTTCTTTTCCATCTGCATTTGTGCCTATTTCCAGAGCTGACTATATGATGGTTCATTTATAGCTCTAAAACCCTTGAGATATAAACAGGGGAAAGTATAACTGGAAATGGAAATTTCAAAGTACCTTTATAATTTAGGAGCATGAGTCCAACTGAGTTTCAATGGCACTTTGGTTTCTTTAGTCACAGAGGTATTTATATATCAAAGTCATTTATATGTTTGTAGGCTTATAAACAAAATCAGATGAAATGGTTCCTGCAATAGAAAGGGACTGGATTTGATGAACCAGGAGGACTTTTTCAGTCCTATTTTCCTAATAGATAAGCAGAAGCAAAAATGAAGCAGTGAGCCTAACAACACTAAGACTATCCACATCTAATCCCAAAATAAAGCCACGTGTGTTCTCAGAAAATTCTTCCAGACCCATTCTTGATGAGAAAGTAACACACTTCTCTTGGTAATGGAAAAAAAGAATCATACGTGAGTCAGTAAACAGTCTTCAGGAAGACAAATAGATGCATGTCCTCTTTCTGCTTCCGTTCCTGAACTATTGCCATGCATACATCCTTGAAGAAAGATCCTTGAAGAAAATAAAAGAGCAAAGAATAAAAATAAATAGAATAAAAAAATGATAAAACAACAGAGCAACACACAACAGCTACAAAAATAGAGCTGAAAAAAAMCCCACAAACAACAAAAATGAAATCTATGTGTGCATCCCATGCAACACCTCAGAGGTGGTGATGCTTATGGGCAGTATGTACAAAAGATTATATTCACAGGCAGGTGAAATACCAGTTCTCTGTCATGCCAATGTCAAGTATGAGGGCTTTCCATTATGCTTCTGAACATGAAGAAGAGACAAGCATGAAAGGAATCTAATAAGAGGAACTATACCTATGTTTATACAAGGATGTATCTTAGATGTTGTGTTAGGATTATGCATTCGCTCTAGGTGGATATATCAGTGTTTGTAGTAGAAGCTTTATTCAACATATCCTAATATGCAGAACTGCAAAGGATTCATAATAGTTAGGTCAAATGTTTTTCAGTTTATGTCAAACTAGTGGACTATCAATAGTTTCAATAAAAAGTTATAAATCAGTACGAGGAGGTGAATGCCTCAAGGAAGTTCCTCAGCAGCATCCTGATAAGCAGTGGTCTACTGAGTAGGATAAGAATTCTTAGTAAGCTAAGCTGACTTGAATCAGCTAATATCTAAAAGTTTCTTCTTATCATGGAAAGAAAGAATAAATTTGGATTTTCTTTGAGTCATGATGTGAAGAGGTGTCTTCAATAGCTACAAGAGATAGAAGTAGGGGTCTTAACAAGAGTGCCTTCATATTCACTCACCAGAGTGTTAGGATAAAAGCCCTCTGACAGGTTGAGTAATATGAAAACACAGGATTTTTTTGAGAGCACCCACTGTGTACCAAAAACATGACATCTAGAAAATGGAAACTGTTGGATCAGCTTTACTGACAGACATAACATGGCAGCTCTTTGGGCAGATATTTTTGTTCTCCAAATATAGGATTAGGAAGCTTTGTGCGCAGGGATATTTTGTTCCAAACTGAGGACTAGAGAGACAGATCACAGTACTCAAAACTTTTTGAAGTCTTCAGGATGACTAGATGAAGTGAAAGTAAGAAAAGGAAAACAAAAATTTAACATTCACTGTACAGTTGAATGAATTTGACTAAATCTTAGAATACTGTCTGTCTATCCAACGTGTGGACATCAAGGACTATTTCCTCTTGTAAAAGTCATGTGCATATAACAGCCCCTCTAGGCTTCTAGTGTAACCAAATGTAGTCATCTTCTGAACTCCCACTTACTGGTGCTCTTTCCCAGACTGACAGTAAGATCCATCTTAGGTAGTAATAATTCAGGCAAAGTCATTTAGACATCTGTGGTCATTCTGACACAGTCACAAAATGCTATAAAAGGAAGACTTGTAAGTTCTAAATAGAAGAATAAATCAGATTATCAATAAAGAGATCACAGAATAAAAATGATGATGTACCAGCACATGGAATATTGAAGTAAGATTGATGTGTTTCAAGGCAGCTATGGCAGAAATGGAAAAGGTCAAGCGAAAGGCAATTAAAATGGTTAGAAGTATCTCCCTTACAAAAGGATGCCAGCCTACCAGACTGTGATGCCTATAATACTGTCAGGCTTGCTTGGGACCAGAGATCACACACGCTAATCTGCAAAGGAACAGAGGAATGACTGGCAACTAGCTAGCATTAATTTTCATAACATCACAAGCAATCCTGAGCCAGGAGCTGGTCTGGATTCATTCTTCTTGTATAAGAATCCAGAGCCCAGATTTCATGGCCCCAAAGCAGCTGTAGGCATCCGTACATGCACAAATGCAAAAAATGTGTGTTTCAGAGGAAATTGCAGTTGGATATTTTCCATTGTAATAAAATAGGGTTATTATTTTAATGACAAAGAACACTAAGAAATCACAGAGATTAATTGATACAAATAACAATTTATTCTGTCCAAACAAGTAGAGTTACTTATGGGAGATATTCATAAATCAGTATTGATTACACTTCTGCTTCAGACTAATTAGCTCTACATACTTTCAGTTAAAATGTCATGAATGTAACAGATACAAGTGCCCTGGAGGAATTCAAGAATAACCTTTACTTTATTATGTTTCCTGTCCAATGATAATTTCTTTCTTTGGAGAAGTGAATTCTACTGCCTCAGGTGACAAAGAAATATTACCACACTCCATTTTGTACTAGGACATAAGATCATAATTCAAATGGAATTATTCAAATGGAGAAAAAACAGAATTATTATTTAACATTAAAACATCATTGAATTGTCTAGGTACGTAAAGTAGAGTAATGGGAAAAAATGAAAAGTAGGGCACTTTTACTCCTAGTGAGTTGTTGTGCCTGACCCCGCACATCTTTGCTGGGTTTCTTTGATTAGATTATACCTTTGGTTTGGATGATCAAGACATCAAATGAAGTTTCTATGGAGGTTGATTTGAGATCTCTAGCTAAATGACATTGTCTCTTTCTACTGGTCATGAGATAACGTTTTAGTGTTTTTACTGTCCCATTTATGACTTGCTAGTTCATTTCATTACCTCCGATGCTCTAGATTAGTCTTTCTAGCTATCATTTGCATCTGGGTGCTTCCTTTTCATGGAAACATGTGAATGTATTCACGTATTTGAGGCATAAATATTAGAATCTCTTAAGGCATTCATCATATTTTTATAGGGATAAGGAACTTGTCACTATGATGAAATGAAAAGGAATACATTCCCATTACCAAAAGGGGAAAATTGCAGGATAGGGGAAAGAAAGAGGGCTTAGGGCAAGGAAAGAAAATTCTAAGGTAGGAGTTTCATTAAATGGTAGAAGGTCAAAAGTGACTGTTCAGATGGCAGCTAGTGGAAGTAACTCTAATAAATAAGGTTAGGGAGGCTACAAAAATTTGTAATTTGAAAGTCATAGTTGTAGCAAAGTGCTTACTTTGCATTTAACGGGGCAAATATTCCAAAGCTAAAGTATCTGTAAGTATTGTAAAATAAGTTATAATGATAAATGTAAACAGAAAAAAATTAAAGTGTTGCCAGAAAAAAATGGTAACTCTTTAGAATGGGAAGACTTTTCCTTTGGTTCAGTGATATTCAGTAGATTTTAACAACGACCTGGCCAAGAGTTTGTAAAGGGACAAAGACGGATAGGTTTGTTTAGATGGGTCAAAAGAGATAATTGATCCAGATTAATCTACATTGAATGTCAAAGCAAGAGCAAAAGACAAAGATTTGTTTTAAGACAACTACTGTGTGACAAATGCAACAACAGACACTGTAGGACATGTAGGAAAAAGTCAGAGCTGTCTATTACTTTACAGCATCTTAATTAATCAGGTAACAAGATCAAGGGAGCTGGAAGTTGAAGTTGGCACTATTAACAAAAAAGCACAAGCTTTTAATAGAAATTGAATTCAATCTGTGAAACATGTTAGCAAAGGGTGCAATAAATTCCCCCTCACTTGAAGATTTTAAATTGAGAAATTCTGTCTCTCCAAATGTACCATCTTTTTCAACTGCGGTTCTTAGGGCACATGCAGGAATGACATAACCAATACAATGAAAAAAAAAATTTTTTTTGCAGTTGGGAAATATTCTCCATAGCAGTTACAGTAGTTAACAACTGTAGTTAACAAATAGTGGTTAGCAATGAGGACAGAAGATACACTTTTCTTTGCATGTACTGTTAATTTAGATTAAAGCATTGCATACCCATTACTTAAAGCATAAAATATTCTTAAAGCTGATGTTATTTTCTTCATCTTCACTTTCAGTGATGATACCTATTTTACAGATGTAATGCCTCTGCTCCTAAACTCTGTAGACCAAATCTGTGTCCATATAGGAAAAATACGTAACAGGCCTCTTAGCTGTGAATCCATTAAAAGGATATGATGTCATAACTCATATTTTCACTTCCTTTAGGAAGCCCCTGATTCATTACCTGGAACACTGAAGAAAGCAGGTTACTTAAATAAACAAAGGTATTTAGTCATCAAATTCTCATTTATGCTTCTAACTCAGTTTCATTTCAGTAGAGTATCTGAAAAGAAGCTCTGTATTTAATGACTTTATGGATCTAGACTGAAATAACCAATTGTATAGTGGTTGTCACTGAAAGTTTTGAATTCCTTTAGGAAAAATGAGCTATTACATTCTTCCCCTCTTGTATATTTCCTAATGCTACTCTGACATCATAGGAGCTTAGGTACTTCATATTAATATACTATTCAGAAGGAATGGGCTGAATCTCTGCAGGAATGGAGCAATACCAACAATATAAAGTTATATTCATAGCATTTTACTTTAAAAGGCTATCTCAATTTAGCAATTTTCAATAATATTGTCTGACTTCATGTGAAAGAAAACCCCTAATGTGTTTGTAAGATGAAAGGTTTTGCTTATTTCATCTCTTTCATTCGTGATCACTGGACCTTCTCTTGACATTTAGAAAATTAGAATTTCTCACCAACAAATAGAATGATTGCATTTCATACCTTAATAGAGATGGTCTGTCTGGAATCATGTCATAATGAGAATGCTATATACTGTCAAGAAAACAATATCTTTTTTTCAGTAAAAACATCCATTTCAAAATGCTGTTTGATTTTCTCTACATATAAATTTTAGTCTATGGTAATAACAATTCACTGTATTGACTAGCATTTGTTTAGTTTTTGCTTTCTTGAGAATCCATATACCATTACAGTACAATATTGATCTCTTCCTAAAGCAAAATCAAACAAATTTATTCCACAAACCACAAAATCTATGATGATGATATATTACTTATTGAAGAAGTGGTTAAAGAAATGAACCTCACAATAAAAGCAAGAGCTCAATACACTTAAAATCTACTGGTTTGGTGAAAGAGTTGACACCAGAAAATTTAACTTTATAACAGGGACTTTGTTATCCATGCATGAGCTCAGGAAGTACAGAGAACAGGATGTCATCCTAATGTCAAAAATGGTCCCCCAAAAGTGTTCGCAATCTTGTTAACAGAGAGTATTGTGCTGACTTGCCTAAAGGCAATGATTATCAGACACAGCTGCAAATTGTTAGGTGACAGGGCCTACAAAATCTTGACAATGCCTCAAGTTACAGGTAGAGGTGTACCTACCAGTGCAACCTTTCTTCCCCTCCTGTTCTGTAACCCATCTCCACCTCCAGCTCTCACAGCCTATCTGGAATAACTCTGCTTGTTCATACCAATGTTCTAACAGAAATTACTTTCCCTTCACCTAAGTCCTTCTCTTGTAATGACTATCATGGGAATCAACATTAATCAACTTTTGATACAGAATGATTTTTTCCCTCACTCTAATCAAATATATTCCACTGAAAATTTCTTTTGAAAAACCCCGCACTTTCCATTTTGTAGTATTCCAAGATGTTAACTTATCTAACACTTGATAAGATATGAGAATCTGAGTAGGATCTTGTAGCAGCTTTAACATAAAAATGGGTAAACTAACAAGTAAATCTTGTGATGGAGGAAGATGAACTTGTGTGTCTTTCCTGGTTTGGTTATGTGCATGCTAAATCTATCACTTTGGACTAAATCAGAAAGTTTGTTTTTAAAGACCCTGTTACCTTCACAGTGGCCTTGAATTGCAGTGAAGTAATTGACAGATTGCGTTTTCCTGTTTGTTGCAAGAAAAATTCCTTTCATGTCTCATTCTCTGCCAGAAAAGAAAAGGAAGTTAATTAGTATAGGAGACAGAGGAATCCATTCAGGAGAGCAGAAAAAGAGGTTGGAGACAAAGGGGGCTGATTGCAGGAGTTAGTTACTCCAGAGGAAGCTAGTGCAGGGAGAAGTAATTTGAAGCTTAGAATAAGCAGGGAATGGTTTAAAGGAGAATCAAAAAAGCACTGCTTGTGTTGGTTAAAAAATTATGCAATTCATTTCCATTTTTCATGATGGAAAATGGATCTATTTTTATTTTTTAAATATCTTGTAAATTCTCTTTTAAAATCAAAACTTGATTTCAAATTTTAAGTTTCTCTCTCTTTCTTCCTTTTTTACTAACAAATGCCCCCCCTCCCCAAATAAGGAATCGAGTAGCATCACTTCACTTTCACGCCTTCCTGACTTCTTTCCATTATATTTCCTTTTTGTGACTTATAATTTTTTCAGATGTCTTCCCAACTTCAGAAGCATTAAGGACTGTTGGAGCTACAGCCCTTTACTGTTTTCTTTCCCACAGAAACACAATATATAACTTCAGTCCTGGGTCTAGGTCTTCAGTTTCTCTTCAGAACAGAAATCAGCAAGGAACACTCTTTATTTACATTCCAAGGGATCTTAGACAGATATAAGAAGGCCTCTTAATCTTAGCTGTGGCATTAAAGTTGTTTGTATAACTAAATGGCTGAAGAGAAGAAAGATAAGAGAAGTGAGCTTAAAGGACATCACCTGCCTGTGCACGTGAGTTACCACTTCCCCATCTCTTCCTCTGCACTTCTTGCCTCACAGAGCTCTCTGCTGAAGTGATCTTGCCAATTAAAAGACTTAAAATTTCCACCTTATTTTACAAGAACAAAGAGTCAGGATTTTGTAAGAGGGAGCTTAGCTCAGCTCCATTCTGAAGTTCTGAAGTGACCCATGACCCACTACTTGCGAGTAGCTCTGCTTCTTCGTCTCTTGCTGTAGCTAATTTCCCCATTCTCCCTGAGAGGTTGTCACAGCCAGTTACCCTACATCTATTTATCTACCCATTTTCTCTTTGCTTTCCCTCCTCTCCCCTCTCTAAAACTCAAACTTTTGTGATGTAACTTGAACATTAATTACATTCTTGAATATTACACATATGTTATTACAATGACTGAATCACAAGAAATGTGTGTAATTTCTGGAGATGATAAACCCTACTGATATCAGTATAACTTGTTCTATAATCTGTCTTCTGTTTAGACATAGCTCTATCACATATCTTTTATATGCATGCTAATATTTATAGATTTAGAAAATAAAATCTTATTAAAATAATTGAGCTGTTTAGGCTAAAATAGAGAAGATTCAAAAGGGATATACAACAAAGTCTTCAAATGTATTAAAGGAATAGCTATCTGTTCAGTGCATCTGTGGAGGACAGAACAAGCAGTAAGCTGCTTAAATTGTGTTAAGTAAGATTTAGTTCAGATATCAGAAAACCTTTTCTAATTGTAAGATTAGCGAAGCAATGGTACAGATTGCCTGGAGGAGTTGTGAAATCTCACTCACAAAAATCTTGAGAAACAGATTAGACAAGCATCTGTTAGAAATGACATAGATATAGTTGTTCCTACCTTGGGGCAAACCATGCACTAATGACCTCCTGAAGTCCCTTCCAGTTCTGTGTTTCTGTTGTTCTATTTTATGCCTAGCTTAGTACAAACCCTGCTGAGTGCTGGAAGTGCAGACCAGGCCTGTCTACCATAGTCAGCATTGCCCTTCGCAGAGTACCTTTTTGTATGACATATAAATACCAGTAAACTGCTTTGATTCCAGGGGAACTTCCTAAATATGAAAGTCTCAGCAAATCATTTGAAATGTATTCATGCACAACCATTGCAAGGACAGAGTTAAAATGGTGAGAAGCAAATTGAAGAAAAATGTACCAAACAACATCTGTGAAAATTCGTGGCTAATTCCTCTCTTTAAGATCATGACTTAGGCTGTGCTGTTCTATTTCCTTACTTTTTGCCAAATATAATTGAATAAACTGCTCTTCATATGTACCCTTAACAAAAGATTAAAAAGATTCTCTTAAACAGTCCTTAAATGTTGTTGTTTGGTTCAGTTGCTTTTTTTTTTTAATGCTGTTCTGCAAGACTGAGTCCATAATTTTAACAAAAATTACACACTCACTATGACTTGGAGCAATCTGTTAGCTAAACTGCTACCCTTTAACAGTTAATCTGTTTTCCTTTGTTTTGTTTTTAATATTTGATCTCTGTTTAGCTCTCTTTTTTTTTTATTTTTTAACCATTATAATTTTCCTGTAAAGTACAGGTCATATCAGATCACAGAGCTTCTGTGTACCACCGGAACTGTTGACACCTTATTACATTTTGGAACTGAAGACAGTTCTTATTTTAAGAATCCTTTCTTGTGGTTTTTGAGAACTAAAGCTTAAGTATGAGCTTCTGAATCTTAGACTAACTTTAAAATGTTAGTCAATATCACCTCTTACTGTACCCTTATGTTAAACAAAGAGATAGGAGGTATCAAGAAAGGAATATAGCAGCACATTGTCTGAGGATTTAGAAGTAGCTGGAATAGGTGGCTCTACGCAAAAGAATAAAGTGAAGAAGGCTTTGCCTCAAAATGTCTATCAGGCTACAAGACAATAAGACATGATGCAATGTGAGGGAATTTTCTGTAACAAATGGTATAAGCATGCTTTTCCTATGGAAATTGCTTTGATGGGACATAATGTATTGTATCTTCAGCATTTTACAACTACAACAGGATAGTTAATGTCTACTTGACATACCTTGGGGCAAAGTAATTTTGAGGGGGAAATTGCAGTCTTGGTGGACACAAATTTTTTTGACAGATTGATACAACCCCCAAAGTAGCTAAATAATGTTGCTCACATTTAGCCATATTAAAATATGCTCAGAGTGATGGATTAGTCATCAGGTAAGACAATCAAAATTGCAATTTTTCACTTGAATGACGCCAATGCAAATGTCAGGGATGCTTAGCCATGAGGAATAAACACTTATGAATTAATTCTATTCACAATCTGGTATATGAGCTTTTAGTTTGCTCATCAGTTTAGTACTGTCCATTTGTTGAGTGTGTCTCTGTGCATCAGAAGCAAACAGGACAGATGATAGATCTCCTGTCCCCTTCCACCCTACCCCTGAATAAATAGCTGAAGAATCAATGCATGGGAGATCAGACAGGGAAAGAATTTCTTTCAGGCACTGGATTTGCCTTTATTTATGGGCCAAATACTTGTCCTCTTTGCTGCCTTCAAGACAGCATACGTATTCTCTGTGAATGAACTGAATTGCACGTAAGGAATACCTGGCTCTTTTGGCTTTAGTTTCTTTTTCCAATGGAAACAACACAACAAAGCTCCTATTAGTGCTGTTAACTAATTGCTTAGTCTTCTAATTATTAATATTAACTAATTGATTTGGCCTACAGCCGTTAATGGTTGTCTTTTCTCAGTATTTACAATGTTGTGAATTGAGTTGTACTATTTCAGAACTACCTAGCATATCAAAATCCTGGGAGAAGAGTAATGCAATGCTTTCCTCAGCTTCATTTCAAAAACAAATATGTTTTTATCTGTGTGCCTATAACAGTGTAAGAGTGTATTTCTACACAGTGGTGGTTTTATGCTTTGTATATGCTAATATTTTATTATTTTCACTTGAAGTTCATGCCACATATTACCTTGTCTCTACTTTTTGTATTGATTATCTGCCTCTTCTAGGCCACCTAGGATACAAAGCAGTAAATAAATCTGAGTGATCTTATCAATTCTTTTCATAACCCTAACGCTGCAAGCTTGGAGGAATTCCAAACACCTTTCAGTTTCAAAATACAATTTTCTTCCAGTCTGTGAAAGAAAGAGGAATTTCATATCTTTTCTTAGTGCAATTGTTTGCATGAATGAGAAGATGAATACATCTCTTTCACTTGTTTTATTATCAGTTAGTACTCCTAAAGTATCCAAAATATTCTATTAAACTTCTCTAGTAGATTATCAAATTTAATTCATGCAGGTTTAAATAGCTTACTGGTAATTTGTAATTAGCTAGCTTTTTCAGCTACATTTTTTTGAAGAAGACTACGTTCTTTCTTGTTCCAAGGTTCTCTCACACTCCATATATTTACTTTCTATACTCCTGTTGAACAAGTTTTAGTGGAGTGCCAGGAGAAGTAAATCAAAGAAATGCTTACTATCATGAAGCACTGATGATCCTTATGAAATATCACCTGGAAATAGTAGTCTGGAAGATTCCTCAATGACAGGACTTTATAGAGTTGTCTCAATCTGTTTTAAACATGCCTGTCCTTTTGAATTCCTTGATTAGATTTGATATAGTGCTGCCTGCTTTGCATTTTTATTGCTGTACATATAGATACAGATGTTCCCAATTCAGCAGTTTCCTTCTGTTATCTGAACTGGAGCTGTTGTAAACTTCTGGATCACATCTTCAGTGACACTCTGAAATAGTCAGGTGGGTTTTTTTTTGTTTTTTTTTTTTTGGTTAGTTGAATGGTGATTTTTTTATTTTTTATTTTTTAATTTATGTCCCAAAACTTCATTTGAGGATTTTAGGTGGGATTCATTATGCCTAGTATGAGAACAACTTTCAAGTAAGTAAGTCTGAATTCACCTTATAGTCAAAGAGACAATTAAGCATTCTTAGACCATGATTCCTTTGGTCTCCTTTAGGCATTTTCAATAAGGTGAGACGATTCATGATCTACTGGTATTCATCTCTCTCCATTGACCATCGAGGAAGGTCTGGGTTGTAAGTAGATGAATCCTGCCCCTAGCATTTCTTTTTAGTCTTTCTAAGCCAGTCAATATCTATGTAAAAGATAAGACAAAGCTCCTAAAGCAAGGTTTCACAAGCTTTCTTTACCATCTTTAAAATCTTTAAAGATCATTCAAGCTCTTTCACTGCACTTGACAGCTATTAGTTCTTTAAATATTTTCTTCAAATATAATATGATTGCAATGTTTCTGCCGGGTCACAGAAACAAGGGCTGGATTTGAATTTAAATGAGTTTATAATAAAAAAACCCTGCCCCACAGAGGAACTTGGGCATCTAGGAGAAATTAAATTAAATGTTAAATGGTGCTCAGTGAACTAATTTTCCCCACTCACAAATGCCAATCAGTTGACTTAACAGTATTTTATTAAAAGTAAAAAAAAAAAAAGAAAACTCAACCAAATAGGTTATGCTATCAAACCAGGTAGCACAAAATACTTCACTACCTTCTGCTCTGGTGAGGTAACTGCTGGTAAACTGCAGTGATACCACACTCAACAGGTGACTGTCAAATCTTTTAAGGCAACAAAGCCTGATCCAGACTGACAGAGGTCTTGGAAAAGGAGCTCCTTCCCCTCGGCTGGCTCTCCTATGCCTCACTCCTCCAGGCATTCCCTGCCTGCTCCTGGTCCTGGACCACCATCCATCTTCGGCACTTGCTGTATTCCCACTAGCTGCTCTAGCTAACTGCTGCATGACCCTAACCATCTTCCTTATGTTTTCTTTTAGGTTATGATATTGTTGTATTATTTATGAGTAACACAGTTTCTTGTTCTAAGGACACTCTTAGCAGAGTTGACTGTCTCATACCTCTAAAATCTCTGGGCTATTTTCTTTTTGTCCCAGACTCTAGCTTTATATTTGGGAGACCTCAGACATAATTAGCTCCCCAGACTTACATCTACTTTTACAATTACTAATTTTTTTTTGCACTTTATAATATGCTTCCCTTTATAACAGTAATGCCTCTGAGCATATCTAAAATAATGCTTCCCCTTTTTTCTCTTTCAGTTTATTTCCCCTTCTTTCCCACAGATATTAACGGAGCATGTTTCTGTAATTATGGATGGAGGAAAGAGTAGCGAAGAGGCATAAGAGCAGTTTGCTTTGTCTTCTAGGCTTTCATCACAGGATTTACACTATCTCAGTACTTTACTGAAGGTTAAAAGAAAAAATCCAACAGGAATCTCTAGTTCGATGGTAGCCATTTCAACCCAAAGTCATGGAGCAGCATGATTTTTTTTCTTTTTTTTTCTTTTTTTCTCCCCCTAGTGCACGGTGACAGGAAATATAACCTTCCCATTCAGCACAGATTATCAGTGATGCTTGAAAAACAGCTGTTGCATTGACTGAGATGGGGTGCACCTCTAAAATTACTACCATGCAAGTAGATATTAACTGTGTTCCACATGCAATGTCATTTCCGGTTGAATCAGATGGTGTCTTTACAGACTAAAGTTAGAATCTTTGGTATAARAGACTGAACCATTACTGACCAAGTTAAAGAGAAAGATTTAGTGGTTCAGAGGTTATAGTAGATGCCTGCACCTTTTAAATGGTTTAACTCTTGGAGTAGGGATCAAAACCACACTGTCTAGTAAACACGGATAATAGTAAACCTATATTTAGAATAAATTTGACTATATTTAACAGAATGGAAGGGGCAGATGGTATGTCCTCTGTGACCAGCCCAGTCTTTAATGCCATATATTCTAAGCTCAGATAGGAAACTTTACAGGATCCACAATGTTATATTTTCAGATTGGCTGACATCTTTTGCCTAGAAAATGATCTGTAGCTAAAGATAAATTTTTGTATGTATACATAATGAACAAAATTTGGATTCGTATTTTGATTGTATTTCCAAATGCAGCACTCTGAAAATGCACAGTAATGGGTATGGTAATATTAATATCATGTAATAATTAGCACATTTTTATTGTATATTTTTTTCTGTACTACCAGGCTGTGGAAGGTAGCCTTTTAGACTTCTAAGTGCAGTGAGTAAGACTTTACATTTCACAGAGTATTACCTTAATTTGAAATCAACAAATCTGTTTTGACTGCACTGTATTTTTTTTCAGGCTAATGCTATTTTTCTTCAAAAGCATAGCAGTCACTGCTGCATTCAATCAGTATAACTGTAGGAAAACCAGTCACATTTGGGTTGTAAAATAGCCAGATCAGACCTGATTGGGATATYAAATTGTCTGAAGACTACCTTGGATGACAAGAGAATAGTTTACCTTGTCATAGGAAAAGCAAGTTTTGTTTCTTTGCATCTCTGGGACGATATGCTGAGGGGAGAGTCCCTGGCCACTTTGTAGGAGAAAAAAAATTCAGTGTTCAAGGACAGTTTGCTTTTACCAAACAGGAGCTGGCAGAATGACTCACAAATTACAGTCATGATGAGGCCTGCTGTCAACCTACTTGACACTGCAGGGGATTTGACAGTGATTCTTTGAGAAAGATATGTCACCCATGTGAATTTTCCCAAAGTAAAGGCACTTATATACATTTATATCTATGCATTTGTATCTGTATATGTCTTTTTTTTTTTTTTTTCCTACTGCTTGTTCTTGGAAAGCAGAGATGAATAAGACTAAAAAAAGAGAAAATAATTGTGAGGGGTTTTTTTGTTTGTATGATTTTGTTTTTCCAGTCATTTTGCTTGGCCTCTGAAAGGAAAGTCTCAGTCAGGTTCTAGAGGCCATGATGAACTATGAGAAATATCAGATATTTGTGTGACCATTTTTTCTTTATTACAGCTGAGCCAAGCCCTGATTTTTGAGAGCATTCCTCCTCTACTTTTTTTCTAAAACATTTCCTATTAGCTGTGTAAAATGACTATAAGTCACAGCTACTTCTCCCAGAAATATAGTGAGAAAAATCTAGCCTCCTCAGAAGAGTTAGAATCAGCCCTAAGGTTTTATTGACTTTCAGTCTTCAGTATTAAGAGACCTAGAAATACAAGGAGGACAAGTTTCACTTTAAAAYCTTCAGTAACTTAACATATTATCTTATTTGGAAGACACTAGCTGAGTCATATTAAACTTGATCATTCAGTTGTACCATTTGGTAGGGATCTACATTAAGTTCTTTCTAAACATAATTAAAATTAATATTCATTCATTTCATATTAAATTTGGAAGCTTAGCACTGTTTGAGAACTTCTGTTGTGCCCTCTGTTTTACCATTCAAGCCATTCAAGAAGTCTGCTGAAGGGTTTATTTTGACTCCCCATTTCTTAGGTGAGAGAACTTGTATAGAACTTGTCAGGAAAAGAGGTAAGGTAAGAAAGTATAACGCTGAAAAAGCTATACGATCCTATAATGTGTAAAAGCACAGTTAGCATAAAAGAATAAGTGAAATTGCATGAGAAATGGAAATACAGTGATCAGTTTTGAAACAGATGTGAACTGGCAGAGTTTGATTAAAATCAAGCCATTTGTACTGATTTGCACAGCAGATGATTTTTGATCAGAGTACATTGTGAGGCTTTGTAAATATAGCCTGACCCTGTTTCCTCCCTTTCTCTTCCCTCTGTCTCTTCCATTATTTTTTTGCCTAATAGTCTACATTTCCCACATATTGCGAAGGGATACAGTGCTCATTTGGAATAGATATATGTTTGTGGAAACTTGCTGGCCACAGATTTCAATCTTCCTTTAATCTTAAAATCAGCACATTTTTTTCTGACAGGCTTGTTTAATATGCTTCCTTGGAAACAGGTAAATGTGGTTAAAAGCTGCAGCAGGCTGACAAAATTGATTATTTCTAATGTTTTAATGTCTTTGCACAGTGAAAAGCTTCATTACATAAATTCATCTTTTTTTCATCTTTCTCACTTACATGCGCTTCATTTCCAGTGTTTACAATTCTGCTTATGCACCTATTTGACATCAGTTAGACAAACAGAGCCAATCAAAGTCATTCCAAAAGACACACAGGCAAAGAAGAAAAAAAAAAAGAAAACAGTTCACGACATACAACAAAAGGATACAAAACCAATAAAAAAGCTTTTTGACTTCATTCAACAGTGTTTTCAAAATAATATAAACACAATGGTACTGAAGAAAAATGCTTCAAAGCAACTGCCCAGAAGGTGCTCAGTTTTCTTCCTAGATGGCTTTATGTACAGGGTATGCAGTATGTGGATTAGTTTATTAGGTGTCTTAGCTTTTATTTTAAAATTTTATGTTCATCTTAGACATATGAGGTATCATATATTAAGTATATTTTAATGAGTACTTTTTGACCGTATTAAAGAAATTGTATACATGAAAATGATGGACTGAATGAAACATTCACAGGTAAGTCATAGCTCACTCAGCTCTGGCCAGTGTGATCTCTGTATTACCTCAGTATTTGTGCTGTTGCTGTTGTCTTTATGCACATAATTGCCAATTTATTGGGTTAACATGAAGGTCCCTGTTTTCCTGAAATCTATTACTTCAAAATGGTTCAATATCATGATAATATATGTACTACCTACTATATTCCCTCTTGTTTTTCCCCTGCCTTCCATAACAGAGGTGTTTGTGTAAAATCTATTGCCCTCTGTAGCTGATGCCTGGTGCTCTGAGAAGGCTGGGAGAAGGATAGAGAGATTCATAACGGTGAATTTAAACTCCTCCTTGTCAGAGAAGGACTACCTTTGGTGTCAAAGTCATACCTTCAGAAGAAACACCGTAGAAGATAGATCAGGTTGAAAGGGCTGTTAATCTTTTTTCTGGCCTGTACAGAGTTCTCTTAACTCTCAAAATATTTAATTCCCTCTAAGCATTGTGAATTTGATAGTATCAGCTACTTTAGCATTGCTGAGAGGATAAAACCTAACAAGGATTTTCTAAGAAAATAACCTTGTAGTAGTGGGTTGACCCAGTGGATTTCTCATTAAAAACAAGTAAGCAATTCATATGTGTGGAGGGTAAATACCTAACCATCACAAAGCTAAGCTGTGTTTCTCACTGTCTTTGTTATAGACCAGAAAAGATGTGGATATAGTGAGACACAAGAACAGCTGATTGAGTTGCAGTTAAAGATATTCAGTGATATATTTCTGTATTTTATCTGCTTCTGTTAAAAACAGACAGACATTTACAAAGTGTTCTTTGGAGCAGAAAATTTCAGTAAAATGTTTAAAACTAGTATTCTGGGAAACACTCTCTACAAAGAAAGAAGACTGACTTATTGCTTTTTCAAGGGAACTCTGAAGAATCCCTGATGTTTTTCTCTATCAGAACAGTATCCTGAAGAGTTAGGCATTAAAAGGCAAAGATCTGGCATTTTTAGGAAGTATGTTCCTTAGGCTCTTCTTCCTGAGCCTAACTCAGAGCTTGTTTGCTCCCTGAGTGATTGACTGCCAACAAATCCTGCAGTGATCACTCTTGCCTGACTGAGGATGCAGCGGGAATAGCTAGATGGCTTTGCAAGTGCTGCTCTAACAGCGACCTTCATCCTTGCCTCACTATTTGTTCAGAGGACATCCATGGAAACATGAGCATAGGCCCTGAGCAAAGTGCCCAAACAGAGTAGGTGGCATACTTTGTTAGTATGGTGTTAAGAAGTTTGGATCTGGCTTGCTATGCTCAAAGAGGCTGCGTGTAGCATTGCTTCAGGCAGTAATCACGCTCCTTTCAAAGACCTATGTGAATAGAGGCAGGTAGATTTGGGAGCATGGCCCACACTACTACAAAAAGACCTGTCCAACTGCAGGTTAAAAAACTGGACAAAAATATGTAAGTGTATATTAGAACAATATCATGATGAAAAAATGTTTGATGTTCAAAAGCTTATCAAGTTAGAAAAAAATTGCTGGTTCAACATAGTTTTAGTATTACCTGGAAAAAAAAAGTAAATAAAATAATGAGTCCTAAAAGATCCACTATTTCTCTTACCTTGTTTCCAAATGCTACTTCTAAGCAACAGATATTTGTAGTGTATGATATTTTGTTGTCTGGAAAAAAACAAAACAAAACAAAACAAAACACATTTTCAGGTTTCATTTTTTTCCGACCATTTTCTCTTTCTCTATATTTAACCAGAAAAGTTTGTCAAGACTGCAAAATCACCACAAAATATTTTAATGAAACATCATGTATTGCCAAATACATTCCAGCAAAATGATTTTAATAACGTGATATTTTAGAAACTTTTCACCCTCAAAAATTCCTATTTAATCCTTTCTCTCCCACTCGCCCTTTTACTACCTCTGGTCATGTACACAGTTACTATCACTGTAGAATCTGAATTGCTCACACCCTACAATGTAGCATCAGTCAATACTATTTTGAGACTGGAAAGTTCTGCTAATGCCATTTACATAAAAGAATTAAATCAGATGTCTGTCAGTAATCTGAAAATCTGTGGTCCAGTCATAATGATTCACCTGCTTGTGCATATGAGACTCTAGAGAAAGTCTATTCAAAGGCTACAACAAATCACTTCAGTGGACCATAGTTCCCCAAGTAAACTGAAAAAAGCTTGGCACTGAAATATAATCAACTCCAGAATAATAAACGTGCTGGGATATAACTGATGTTCAAGTCAGATATGGAAGAATCATTTCTTGTGGTGAATATTCAGTTCAATCTTCATAGTTTATTCTATCCTTGGTCTCCTGAGATGAAACTTCCTTCGAAGGTGCCAAATGAGAAGGAAATGACATCCAATTTATCTAGAACCTAGCAAGTACCACTGACTTGGGTTGGATTTGAAATGGGGCAGACAATGAAAATGGATAAAAGCATACCAGCAATTCCCCAAAGCAATAAGTACCCATGCAGCTAAATGTACTTTTTTATCTATTTACACTTGAGATGATAGAATTAGGTCATCTATCTTTCCAGGTTTAGCGAAGCAAGTTGTGATGCATAATATCCAGATCTCAGCAGAGTACTCAGTTAAGCTTTTTGCAGCAGAACTACATATTGTGTGCTGACTAGTATCAGATATAACCAAATAAATCCCACTGAATGAAATCTAGTAGGCTCTAAATGAACTCTAGTCTTTCAAACAGTTTGAAAAGGGATGTAATCAAGGCTATTAACTCCAGATGGTGATATACCATCACACTATCCGTTGGGAAAAAAAGCAAAACCAAAGCAAAGCAATCTTTTTTGAGAGTCCACAAATATTTTTGTCTTCCAGACCAATAGTTTTCCTTAGTGGAAAATTGCAATAGAAAAGAAAAGCAGCAAACCGCTACATCTTTTTACTGAGCTACATCTTTTTACAGTGAGAAAGCTGTTACACATGCTTCCTTGAAAACATACATTGCCTTTATCCTGCAATTGGTTCTGCATGAACAGGCTCTACTTTTGTGTAGAGCTCTGCTGGAATTTCAGATGCTTTCTAGGATTTTAGAGATAATGGGCTCAGCCCAAGCCCATGAATTTGCTATCAGAGTTGTAATTGCAGGATTGGGGCTTTTATTGTTTTTTCTTTCACCCTCTGTGGCTAAACTTACATAAACCTGCTTGAAATAGTTGTAAGACAGCAAGATCTTGTGCTGTGCTTTAGCAGTACAGTTGCTACAGCACAGAGGTTACTGCAAGGGGTAAGTTGCAAAATTAGTTGAAATAACTTGGAAAATACTCAAGTTGCTAAGACATAGTAAGTCTGTGTTTCTATATCTATATCATTAGTAGTGTCTGAGATAGCTAGCTACAAGCTTGCTGGTATGTTTGCTAATTAACTTCTATTTTCTTTCTTGAAAGGAATATTTGAACAAATACAATGATGGAAATCCCTGAAATCTTTCAGGAAGTAATAATAAACACCAGGTAGTGACAATGCAGTGAAGGCTCATTTGAATGTTCAGTAAGTAGCTTTCTAACAGATCTCAATTAAAGGATGTCTTAAAGAAGCTGGTAGCATCAAATATTTGATGCACAATTTGCCTCTATCTAAATAGTTATTCTACAGATTATTCTCTCCCTATTAATTTTCATAAGGTAGCTTCCCCTCCCCTTCCGCTCCCCTGAACAGAAGAAAGAAATAGATATGGATTTAGAAGAGACAGAAAAAACTGTTTGCCATGCATGTAACAATTTAATTTCAGTTTCATTGAAAGAGTAATAAAAATATTTCCCACAGTAGGATAATAGATCAGGGAATCATTATGTTAGCTTAGTCCTAGCCAGAGATCAGGAACTCAAAACCTTTCAGCTGTTTTTCTGKTTTTTTGTCCCAGCTTTGAAAAGATTCAGGCTGTATTACAGACATACCTTTCATTCATAGTCTATCTTGCTTTCTGTATTCTACTTCACTGTAGAGTATATCCAAAGTTGCAAAAGTTTAAGGGGGGGGGGGAAGTGGACCATATTTTTGAATGACTTTTAGGGCTATGCAAATGTTAGTGCTTGTGTTAAGTTAGAACAGCTCTTGTGTATTTGCAGTTTTTGCCCTCAGCCAATGACTCTAATAACGTATTTTAACCGCCACAAACTACTGAAATATAAGGAAGTCACAGGAACACATCTTCTATGCCAAAACGATCTGCAGAGGTAAACACATTGCTATGACAGCTCTCTGTCAACAGAGAATCCCCCTTGACTGAAGTAATCCTACAATGTCTGGTAAAATGGCTTTATGTCTTTAATATATCAGAGAATTAAGTCCAACGTGAGACTGGAGATTTGGAGCAGTAAAGCCTCTCCAGATGGAAAAGCTTCTACAATTCATCAGCTTTTCTCAAGCAGCAAACACTATGTTTTTCCAGAAAAAAACATAAGTAAGGAGAAAGGACAGTGAAAGGCGGGGAGGGGGGGAGGGGGAAGGTCAGGCATTTTATATTTTGACTTTTCATTTAAATCTTTATTTCACATTTTCAGTTTCAGTATTTGCTTTAAAGCTTCAGTTCAGTGCAAGAGGTCATTAGGGAGAAAGGCTTTTCTCAGAGATGCTCAGAATGGTTTGATCACAGTTCAAACACTGATGAACTAAGAGTGTTTGCTCAGGCACAAAGAGAATATTTTGGCATTCACCCTGCTATAAAAAAAAAAAAAATCCCTTTGAACATAAGAGTGACTGCAGTAAAGACAGCAAAGATGATAGTTTGCATTGCTAGAAAGACCTAATTTAAATGAAAAACATCTTTAGGTTGTTTTGAAAAGATTGAAATTGAAGAAGTGCTGAAGGTTTTTGTTTCTTTTTTTTTCATGGGATGAACTTTCTGCTTTCACTCTGGGGTGTACAAGGCTGAAATGTACCTATTTACACCCAAAGTTATAAATAAGATTTATCAGGAGTCAGGCCTGTGTGAATCATACAAATTACAGTGTTTATGCATGTGTGCGTGTATAAAATCATTATATTTCTATTTCGCATTGGGATTCTATTGTGAATGAACGCGTATTAAAGATTATGTGTTGCAGTGGATGCTTTGGACAAATGTTGAATTCAAGTCACCTGATGGAGCAAGGTTGCAGATATCTTTCTGCAGACAAAGAAAGAAATTCCATAATTTGTTCCTTTTTATTACTTAGCAGACAGTTTCAAACTTTTTGGACTTAAAACATATTTAGGACCATTTTAACATGATTTAAGCAATGCCAAGATCTGTGTCAGTAAGAACTAATACTTATTAGAGTACTTGTTGCAAACTTCAAGTGCATTCCAGGGAAAGTGTATTAGAAGGGAACTAAGCCCCTCTCATATAGCTAGTTATTGCTCACCACGGCCAATTTCAATATGCTAAGCTAATGGTTAAAAGATTCCTAGATTGTATCTGTTGTTCCATTTTGTTCTGAACAAAGATTTAACTCTGACTTGTGCCCCTTTATCACTCTTTACAAATAATTAACACGCACCACAGGCGACAAGCAACGAAGGCACTCTTTGAAAAGTAAGAAACTGTTTTACCATTCTGGTTTCCAACATTTATAATTGAGCATGTAAGACTGTGCCCAAAGTTTTGACCACACTGCATGCAGCCTATGTAGCTCTAATCAAGCTAGCTTTAATTTGGACAACAATCACAGTAAAGCCACAGCAGTTGGGCCTTCAGCACAAACCCCACAAGCTGCTGAAGAAATCTCAGCATGACCTCAGGACCTTGGGCATATATTCCGTAGCTGCTGCATTTTCACTCCTATTCATACATTAACTTCTAGATTTGAGCTAACACAGGCAGCAGGTGGGTAAATGTAAGTGTCTACATGTCCTGCAGTCACTCACCTCTGACAATATTTTTGAAATAAAGAAATACTGAGACCCTTGGAGCCAAATAGAGTGTGRCAGAGAACACACATATGTAGTAAAAGATGGTCTCTTGCCATAACATATTTGCAGTCTAAACAGAGGCAAAGGCTGGGAAAGACTGATATTCTTCAAAGCTAAAAAAAACTGAATTCACTGGATTTTTTTTTTTTTCTAGGGAATTTTGTCCTGCCCTACTGTAGTAATATATGAGCATATGGGTAATCAGCTAGCAATACATATTCAATGTCATCATTTTCTGCTCTTGTTTAGTGTATGGCTACAGGTGTTATTGTGAGATGATTGTGACTGGAGGATAGTTTTAGACATATCTAAGATTCCTTTAAACTAAAAGCTGGCTAAACACTCAAATAACAAATCTGTACTCCCATTAAAGTCACTGAAACCAGAGTAGATAGCTTAACATTAGCTTCGATACATTCACACAAGGCTGCAGACAGGGTCATGTAGACATATCCCTTATATATAGTTCATGATCACAGCCACTCTTATTGATCAGCTGAAAATGAGCTGAAAGCCTTGGGAAAATGGAGCTGAATGCCCCCAAATAAAATATGACTGTGTTTCAAAGTTATGGATCAGAAGTGTTAAGTTTAAAGGGCTTTTAAATATTTCTTTCCAGGGAAAATATGTATAGAAATAGTAGAAAATCCAGAGAAATTATGTATTTAGGTTAAAAAGGGACTAGCAAGAGTCATAGAGCATAAAAAAACATACTGCAAATCTTATCAATACACTGAAATAACCTATAAAAAGCATGAGGTAACATTACTGTAGCTATTACCTCACATTTTTCTCCTGTAGTGTTTACAAATATAGATTGATGTATTCTGTTTCTAGTGATAAAAGCAAATATAGTGGCTACAATGGTCAATCTTCAAATGCACCACTCATCAGGTTTGAATTCTAATGGCCAGCTGCCTTTATTTCTGACAGAGAGATTCTGCAGCTTTCAGAGAGAAATAGGCATGCAGATGGAGTTATAGCATCAGAAGGGTGGCAATGGGGGCGAAAGACGCCGGCACCCTCTGGTCGGTGGTGTTGTCCAGAAAGAGGAGGGGCAGGTGCATGGCGGTAGGTGAGCTGCAGGGACGGGCAGCAGTGGCTGGGAGAAGCCTGAGCTGTGGAGAGTCTGACTGGCATTTTGTTTTCAGATTCATTCTTTTTCCTAAGCAAGAAAGAGTGGGGAAAACAGTAAAATGACATTCTAAATTTCTGTCCTCAAGAAAATTTGGATGCAGCAATGCTTGTTTTCCTCACAATCAGTGTTACTGTAGGGAAGGAAAGGGGCAGAAAGAAGAGGAGAGAAAGCTGGGAATATTACTGGCATCACCCATTCAAGCATGGCAGAGATGTATCAGTGGAGGAATGCAGACTTTTCAGTGAACCAGTTTGGAATTTCAACATGATTACAGAGCAGGCTAAATGTGGTTAATAACCATGCCAGATGGAGCTTCATCTGCTGGGGTTTCATCTTAGAGATGGAGAAATTATTGGTAAATATGGGCCCTGTCTTTTTAAATTTAAGATCTGGGGAAATACTGACATCCAGTTTTGATGTTTAGCCAGGAGAAACAGTTATCCTGAGGGATAAAGGTGATAGGAATGTTAATTTGAGCAAAGACATCTAGAGCTATTTACATATTAATTGAGTCAGCATCAGCAAAGGCTCCAACCGCAATGTACGTCAGCTGAGGTTCTCACATAAACAAGAACAGGTTTCTGCCTCATAAATGCTTGAGTGCAGAGCCATACAAAAATAAGTCTATTTGAAATATGATCTTGGGCTATGGCATTGATGAAGGAGAGAGAGATGAGTTACTGAGTAAAAGATAGATCCTATCCTTAAATATGATTGTGTTTCTGGGAGCAGAGACACTCTCCTAAAAAACAGTAAAAAGTGAAACAGAGAGATATGACTGAAATTTGCTTTTCTTGACAATGTAGTATAGTATAGCAATAGATATTAGTATGCTGTCAGTCACAGGCACCACAAAAAGGGGAAAAAAGGCCCAAAGTCATTGAACACCAACAGGGTTGGCTATTAGCTAGTCTTACACAGTCCCAAGATTCTTATGTCTACTGACTCATGTTAAAAGGACCTGGGAGCTGTGGAGCGAATTGACTTGGTATATACACATACCAACAGAACTGTAGCATATGCATCCTCTTCTGCAGGTATTATCATAAAGGTACATCTAGGCTGTTAGGAAGATTAGGACCCTTGGATCCTTGTTGCTGTCCACACGTTTGGTTTTTGTTGCAACCTTGTGGCATGTTGGGTCCGTGCCTGGCAGCTTGGCTACTGTGTGCAATGAGTTGTTCTTGGGCTCTCGCTTCTATGAGGTGCTGGACATTATGTTTGGTGCCCTCTCACTAGGGGCTATTGTTTTAACTTTTTATTGTTTTCTATATTAGTTTGTCAGCATAAGCTGTATGSCTTTGCTAGTCATGTAATCCTGAGCCAGTCAGCAGTTACCAATGTGGTTTTCACCACTCTCTAGCTCCTGCCAGAAATGTTACAAAAAGGAAAAGATTTCCTTTGTTATCCAGTTCCTCCAGGTTAAACCAGTCAGTATGAGCTGGGCAGAAGCAGCTGGGTATCACCAGCCTTGGTGATGTTCCTGGGCAGGCTATCTGCGGTGATGAATGTCCATGATGAGACTGCAGCAGGTACAGCTTCCTCCTCCAGTCGCCTATCACTATCTCAGCAGGCCTGTACCTTCWAATAGCCCTAAGCACCCTCATCCTTCATCCCAGAGCATGCAAAATATACTCCTATTTCCATGCTATATACAGTATGACACTAGTGGTCTTCAGTCAAGCTTTTACATTGCTTCAGAAACTTTGAACTAGAAAAAGATACAAAATAGTAATTTTGTCTTATAGTCACAAAGATTACCACACAGGTCCAAGAGGACACCCAGTTACAAATGCTGTGCAACGCAGGTGCCAGTCTGACTGAAGCAGTTGTGAAACCCAAACCACTTTGCACCCCTTAGCCTAGGGACCAAGGCTCTTTTCGTGTGCCAGATGAGATCAGAGATGTAGATGTGGCTTAGCACTTGTAAGCATCTGTATCCCAAAAAAATGGTTATTTACCTATGCAGAATAGTCCCGCTACTTTTCCAGTGTTTGATTTAGGAGATCATGATGTTTTTGTTTGACTGATCTCTGCAAAAAAGGGAGATTAGTTGCTGTGTGACAAAACACTGATATGCTTAGCAATTTAGCAGCTTAACTATAAATAATTTAAATTCTTCTGAATGTGCATCTAGCTGAAAACTGCACGAGATGAGCTTTCTTCATGGTCATAAAGAACTAGCTATTTTTATTAAAGCTGAAAACTAAAAGAGCAGATCAATGGAGAGAAAATAAACGGGAAAATGATGCCTGAATAGACAAGAACTTCTATCAAAAAAATCAGAAATGAAAATACTAAAGCAGTATATAAATACAGAATATGTTAAGACAATGTATTTCAAAGAACTCCAGATTTGGTGGAGGTCCACACAAGTCTGTAGTACAGGAGCAAAATTAACTGGCATATCAGTCCATCCATGACTAGTTTTATTTCTGAGGTGTCTGTGGGAACCTGAAACCTTTGAAAAAAGGTTGTGATCCTTTAGAATGGTGTGGATGTACTTTTTTTAAAAAAACCTCTCTTTCTATTTTCCTGTTTGAAATATAAGGTTCATTTTACTTAGAATTTCCTGTGACCTTTGAGCTCAATATTTATTTAATAGTCTCTCTTTGCACATGCATCTCTATCTGTCTGTATCTATATTTCTATGTGTGTGTGTGTGTGCATGTATATATACAGAGAGAGAGAACAAGAGCGAGAGAATGAGCTTCTTCAAGTCAATAACATAATGATTAAAACCAKGCTTATAATAATGTATTTTCATAAGTGTTTTAAATGCTTTTATTTTCTTCTGAATGATCTTGGGAAGTTTAATAGTCCAGGTGTTCTGAAAGGTATTACCAACAATATGGGTCTTCTACACGGCTTTGTTGGTTTAAAAAACTGAGGAAGATATAAGCTTTCCTTCTTCTATGAAGTGCAGTGTATAATTGCTACATAAATACAAAGAGAATGCTAGGATAAATGAGACTTTGTATAGGCTGGTTCATGATTTAGAAATCAAATATTTGCAGACATTAAGGCCTCGATATTTTGTATGTGAACAGAAATCAGCTAATCATTCACATCAAAGAATTTAATGAGAAATTCTTATTTAATTCAAAAGATTTTTGCTTAGTTATTGATAGCTATGACTGAGATCCCTGAAGGAATATACAGTATATTAAAACATGCTTACCTTGTCTCATCATAATAAAGTTTAGTCCTTTAGAAAGCAGTAACAGTATCAGATATTCTGAATGTAATTCAGCTAAAACATAGTCAAGTACAAATATTCCTGTACATTAAGTTATAATGATGGTCTGTAAGTTAGTATTCAGAAACTTTAAATATGTGCTTTAAGACAAATATAGTTAATAGTGAAAAATAAAAAAGGTTCTTATTGATTGCGATAAATAATTCATACTCTTATATCATTCTTCATTTCTTTTTAATTTCCTATTACTCCCTGTACACAAGCCAGAAATAGATTCTGTTTCTTTTTGAAATATCCAAAACTTGTTAAAAAAGGAGCCAAGAGAACTGGTGATGCAAATATCTGTAGGGAAGCAGAAGAAAGGCCTATTTTGGGGTACTGAGAGAAGCAGATATAGATGCCTTAGGGAAAAATGTATGAATAAGGAGTTGCAAATCTTAAAGCTTTTAGTTTGCAGGTTGAGGACGCCTTTAGTAAAAAATTCTAAACTATTTTTTTTTCTTCACAAGAAAAAGCAATTCAGAATCACATAAGGAAGTTTACATTTATTTATTTTTTCCCTCTAAGAACATGAAACAAAACAAAATAAATAAAAATGAAGACATAACGTGAAAAGGAATGAAAACAAAAAAAAAAAGGAATTGAAAGAAGGTACAGTCTGAACATTAACTTTCCAACAAAGTCAGTTCCAGAGTATGGATGAATTATGTTCCTGGGCTTTTGAGTCAGACTGGGACAGAACAAGAGGTACCGAATATATAGCCAAGTCTAGACCACAAGCAGAATTTGACTTCTTTATGCATCCACAAAAGGTGAAAGTGTCTGGGCTTAAGCATTTCTTAATTCTCAGTGATCCATCAAAAATGATCTGTTAATATCTGCCATAGTGCACTTGGACTTTGAGCTACTGTCAATCAGATTGGAGWTGCAGCTGGAAAATGATGTGACACCTCTCTGCCAGCACCCCCTTGTTTGCTTTTTGTAGAAAAAAGGTCATGAGAAGTGTTCGTATGTGGCCAGCTCATATCTAGACAATGTTGCCAAAATTCATGCGTTTGTGTATGAAGAAAATTTCTTTGATGTCCTCCTTCCTGTGTCCACCATAATAAAAGTCCTTGAGAACATTCATTTTTTTTTAAGGTCTTGACATAGAATGTAAATAGGAAACTATAAATGGTTAGTAGGWAACAAGGAAGGGTGAAACACATGTGAAGTATTTTTGTGGGAGCAGACGGATTACTGAGTACTGTCACTGATGACAGCTGATATTAGGCCGCATTGTGATATTTTTATGCTCATCCCAGATGCTTCCTAATTGACTGTAGAAATATAACACTTACATTCACTGGAAGAACAGTCCTAAACCTGAACTTTCTGAACCTTCTGAAGGTTTGCAAGTAGGTAACTCACCTCCAGAGATCAGTGACTCCAAATCATCATATTTTTTTCTAAATGTGGTGAATCCACTCAGAAGAATCTTCTGTGTGTGTGAAGTTACTGGTTGTCATATCTGCCCAATCTCTCTCACCAAGGGAAGGAAATGAAAAGGGTTTATATTCAAAGATATAGAAAAAAAGAGGAAGTTTTTACTCATACCTTGAGATTTTCTACCTGTAATAAGATATGCAGATAAGGCCTGTAAGAATGTGTTTGATGGATGTTGTGTCTGAATTAGAATAGACATACTGGAACAGACGAAGGGATTCACGGGTATGAGATGCTTTCCTGCATTTCTAATTCTAATTTTCTAATTCCCCTTTTTTTCAGAATTCCTAAGGCTGGCATTTAGCTCTACATTTCATGAAAACTCCTAAGAGCTAATCTGTACTTTTAATCTTTGGAAGGCTTTGCAAAAGGGCAAATATTTTAGCTAATATTTCTGAGCATATGGTACTGCTGAGTCCYTCTCCAAATCAGGCATTCACAGAAGCAAGGCTTATCATTTCTTCCCAAAGTATTATGTACTGGGTTCTTAAAATATAATGCCCAGGACATTTTTATTTGCTGATCTCACAGCAGCAGCATCCAATGCATAGGTTTAAATGAATGTAATTGTCTGATAGGGAAAATAATAGTAAAAAAAGAATAAATGAAAAACTGCTTTCTATGAAGGATCACTTTAAAAATATATATATACAATTTTCTTTTTGTTTCTGCATTCCTAGATGTAGAAATGTAGTACTTATGAATAATTTTGGAATCATATTGTTTGAGAAGGGAGAGTTAATCCAAAACTATTTGGTCATTAGATAGGTCTCCAATCCTGTTAACAGTTCTACCTGTGCAATAATGCAAGGTTGGAGCCTAAATATATTGCCAGAAACTCACAGAAATACAAGCATACCAAAGAAGTATAAAAGTGAAGGCCCACACAGTAACAAGTCAGTTTGACAGTGTATATAAAAAGTTGAAGATGTTAAAAAATGCAAACAAGAGAATCCTTATTTGCTTGGATTTTAAGACAGAAGGTAAGCTGTGAAATCTTTACAAGCTGAAGAGGAAAAGTGGTGAGTGTTCTGTTTACTTTTTGTTATTGTACTATCATAGGTTAGTTAACTGAGACAGAATTAAAAAAATAATACATCAAGCTAAGTTGAAACAGTCTGCTCCATGCTGCAGAGTTGGAGAAGTTCTTGGCAAATCTCTTTTGGTGGACTAACAGTAATCAAGTTCAGTGTTCAAGAGCCAGGAAAGGGGAACTTAAATTTCTTTTCTTTTTAGTACCACAATAATCGGATGGAGAAAAAGAGACCAACGGCAAATTTCTCACCTGCAGCTGTCTTTATTCATTTGAGTTTTACATTTTAGTGGTAACATGCCTTTTGAATGTAAGCTGCAGCATGAAAAAAAGTGCTTTTTTTTGAGACTGAACCTGTGAGAGGCAGTGTTTCTCTGTGTTTGAATATACGCTACCCCAGCACAGGTTCCTCTRTTCAAGAGCCAGCTTCTTGCCAGTAAGATGCAGCCCATCTAGCTCAGCCTTTCACCACTTCATAAGTCCTTTTGAGCCTTATGAGCATTAAAGCAGGTCTCATACTGATAACAAAGGTTAAGGCAATCATCTCTTTCCCTTTGCAGATAAGGACTTGAAAACTGCCTTTGCAGTCTCTCTCTTCTGTGCCACACAGAAAAGATTTCTGCAGCCTGCGATTTCTCTTGGTTTAAAAAATGTTTATCAAATGGGAACACATGTATATAGTAGGTAAGTAAACATTTGCTGCAGTTTGAAGAAGAGCTTGTTTTTCTTTTGTTTTGATGATGGTATTCCTTAACAGAAGTGGTTTTAAAATATACATAGGGATAGAAGCATGATAAAGGAGCTTATCATTTCAGCTCCTATTGAACCATAAAACACAAATTCTTAATCACACTGCTTTTTTCTTACTCTTAGGCCCTACTGAGAGAAGGACTGCTAGCCTGAAAAGGGGCAGCAATATGTTATTCCTAATTACTTGTTATGAATATGGAGATTGTAAAATTGCTTCAGGAATAGCTTTGCAAAATTTAGGAAAATTTAAGTAAATCTCCAAAGATGAGCCAACAGGAAATGGGCTTTGGCATATTTAACTCAAACTTTGTAAATCACTCATATTTGACAAARGTTGAATTATTTTTTGATACAATGCATATGACTGCTCAATAACTTTGCCCACAATTTTTGAACAATTTTGATAATATTTCTGTTCATCTCTGGCTTTCCCTCAAGCATATTGTTCTTTTCTTTCCCCCCCTCCTGAAAGATGGGGTATTTTTTTGTACTCCATCATGAAAAAGAGGAACACCAAGCTCCAATTAAAATATAAGAAATAAACTAAGTAAATAGCAAGGATGAATAAATCCACCTATATTAATCTTAAATATAATGGACTAGATCCTCAGATCCTGTTTTTTGAATGATAAAGCTCCACAGAAATGAACTATAGTAGCTCAGATTCTGACTTAATGTTTTAAATTATTACCATATGTATGGTTTAGCAATGACTGTTAATGAGTGTTTGTCTCAAATGGTGGCTGAATGCTACTTTGTAAGCATTGCAAAGTTAGCAGCATCTCATACTTTGGGCACCTAATATCTAATCCATCTTGTTCCAAACCTTAATCTTCCTTGTGAGCTTTGGAAAATTCTATCCTCTGCAGTTAGATAGAAAATCAAGAGTGATTTGAAGCAGGACAGATTGGATGTTAGATTACACCAATTTTATCCCACAGGTAAAGATTCATCCTGATTCATTTAAGATGCTAGAAWTTTTTCCAGCATGCCAGTTTTACTACATTTTTCTTTAATATTCTTAAGTTCCACATGAAAGTAGAAAAGGAATTGCAAGAGCACCTACAAACACTCTGCTTAAGAAAGACTCTAGAAAATTGGTATTACTTTTACAGAATTTATTCATGCACTGTGTTAGGATGAAAAAGAAGAAAGGACTATCTAATTTTCTCCAGTACAGCTTAGAAGTGAGCCCACAGTCATGTCAACTCACTACCAGTTCTTGACCACCTTAGTCAGTTTTAATTTAGTCAAACATATATAAATGAGTTAGCATTTACCTGAGTTAAGACTGAAAGTAGGTATATCTGATTGAGTGCAGCCGAGTTACACAGGACTACAACTTTCTCCTCATATATTGAACTACATAGCTGACTCTAAACCTGCTCTTAAACTGATTATGAAGTATGATAAAACCAGAGACTGAATCTGAATAAAAATTGAAACATTGTTGTACATGTTGGTTTTGACTAGAAATGTGAAAAAAGTAATAAAAAGCTCTAATGTAGAGCAGTCACACTCACAAAAAAACAGGAAAAGAGAAGAAAAAAATTAACATATTTTTGCAAATTAGCATTCAGAGAATTGGTCTGAATTACATCAACTAAATAATTATTTTCCCATTATAATCTCAGTCTACATGGGAAAGAGATAGCTCTGCGCTATAGCTACACGAGAAAAGCTTCTTAAGGGTAGATAAAGCTTATGTGAAAACCAGTAAAGTATCTTTTCTTATTTCATTACTTTACACATATATGCACACAAAATTTAAAAACAATTCTGTTAATTTATTTGTCGAGATATACACAGACACACACATATATGTGTATATATATGTATATTTGTAACTAGAGAGTGAACTAGATAGAAAATAAACTTTAGAAACACATTTTTAACATGAATGATACATATTGCTCTAGATACATAATTTCAGCTTTGTAGAACAGACATTGGGATAAAAGCACAAAATATTTCAGAATGTCACCATGTACCTTTATAAAGGAATACACCTTTCATTTGAGATGTATCTTTCTATTTTGGATCATTTCTAAGCTAAAATCCTCTTTGATTATTTCTACCCCTTGATTTTCTACTGTCAGTAGTTCCCAGGGATTTGAAACATTCTAATGAATCTTCAACCAAACACCCTGGAATGCCTGAAAAATTAAGACAAATATTATTTAGGTTGTGAAATAGATGTTTTTTTTCTCCCTGAACTGACAGCACCAGCCTTTTCAGTGGCAGCACTCTTCCACATTTGCAGTGCTGCTCTCTTTGCTTCTCCTTTGTTTCAGGAAGTTCAGTGTCACAGAACTTGTGATAAACATCAGAGATTTGTAAAAATAAGACCACCAGTAAGAGCGACAGAACTGAACACACAGAGATCACAATACACTCCTCTTGTCTTTCATCCTTATGATGCTCAGTCACATTTATAAGGAAATAAAAAGCAAAACTAAGAGTAGAAAAAATACTGTAGGGCCAGCACTCACAAGAAGTTAGAAAAGATGAACAGTTATGAAAAAAACCCTCATGTATCTTTGTATCAGCTACTTTAATCCTATTTCTCAACTTAGATTTTAGATGTACTCTTTAACAGAATATATAGCTGGCCCCTTTAAGAGGAAATAGGTCCAGCCAATTTGTTAGTGGCTGCTTAATTGTTTCCTGACAGAGTCTATATATAAAGCATCTTGCTCCCATAAAGATCGTAGCAACAGGCAGGAAAGAAGCAAAATTTGGAAACAAGAAGTAGGATAATGTGCTCATATCGTATCAGAATGTCTAACTCCAATCCATTAGTAACTAAGAGTGATCTAAAAAAAAACACTAGTAAAGATAAGCATTTTTAAATCACCTGGCTGGAAAGTTGCATCCAGTAGTCCTAAAATAGTGTTGACTGAGAAGATTTCTGGCCCACTGATATTAATTTAGTGATGCTCAAGAAAGTTTTGAGGTCTGAAAAACCTATTCCACTAGTAAAATACACACATATGCATGTGCGAATATATACATATATATATATTCACATTCATCTAAAATATATTATGTTCACCTACATATATATGTAGGTGAACATGGTAATTATAGACCATCAGCCCTAGAAAAAGTAGTAAGAATGCTGATAAAGGATGCAGGAAAGAAAAGATGACATAATCAGCACCAGTGTAGCTTTCTTCCAGCAATCAAGTGGCAGAGACATAGGATGGATTTAATTAAAAGGAGTCRCTATAAAAAGATCCCCACTCATGAATCTGAGAAAATTAAAATAAACTTTCCTGTGCTAAATGAAGTAATTTTTATGCCTCACATTAATCAAATGGCTAAAACCCAATATTTTCAATAAGGCAGAAAAGGAAAACTCTAGGAAGGTATGAAAACAAGGTGATAATAACTAATTCCCAAAGTTTAACTATGACCATAACAATGTATAGTCTCTTCCACTGAGGAGGCAATGGCTATGCTGACTAGCTGTTTTTCCCCTCCTACAGTGACCTTCATTCACTGTTGGAAATCTTAACGTTTTCCTGGGTAGTGAGACACAGCATTAGCTAAACTAAGCTAGTTCTTTGCACCGCGCCCTATTCTTAGAATACTTCTGTTACTTCAGCTCACACACACGCGCATGCGCACACGCACACACGCACGCGCGCGTGCGCGCACACACACACACACACACAAAAACAAACAAAAAAAATTAACATTTTGAACTGTATTCTCAAAGGTTAGGATGACCACTCACCCCAGGCAAATTTAGGTACTTAATTGGTTGGAGATTCTGTACACTTATAATTGCAAAATGTCTTCACTTTGTGCATAATTTTCATTTAACTAAAAGTATGCCTCAAACATACTAAAATTCCATATGCAAAACACCACATTTCAGACTGCCCATCAGTCCTCCCATTATGGAATTGGGATAGAGAGGAGAAATGGGAACAGTGTAAATTTATAACTTTTCTGTTTTTCTAGGGTATTTTGTCATTGAAGAAAAGGGTTCAAGTAGTTTCCTAATGAGGCATTTCACTGGAATGAGTAACATTTTACTGAGCATGGAGATTTATTGCCATTTCAGTCTTTCACCAATAAATTTTGGTATAAAATTCAGTACCAAATCTAACCAGGCAGGATTTGTTACTGAGGAAGCAAAGCCCCACATAATGATAGGGAAGGGAGAACAGCATTTAAGTAGCTGTGTGAAGAGCTCACTGGGTGGGGGGAAGAAGGAACCACACAGTGGGGTTGGGTTACCTTGTCCCAGTCTTGAAGAGCAGTGAGGAAGAGGAAGGTATCTGTACTGGTGAGCATGCAGTCAGTCTTCCCCTGTGGAAGCAGGAACTGCAGTAGATTGATGTGAATTTGGCTTCCTCTGAAGGATTTTAACGCCGRCCTCCTCTTTCTCCCATTTGTTACACCACAGGCATTGTCTGCTTTTAAGACAGACACTCAGATAGGATTGCAAAAGGAAGTGAAAAAATGTTCCTTGTAGAATACCTTGTACTTAAACTGAGGAAAGCAATAAGAATATGCCCAACTTCAGTCCAGATAGTGTTCCCTGGAGACATAAGAATAAACCCATTTAATTTAAATTCATCCTGTCTCAAGTGTCTTGCTGAATCTGATCAGAATTTATAGCAATAATCAGTCTATAGTTGATATTATGTGATAAATTTCATTTGCACTAGGGATTTCTCATTTTAAAGCACAGCTATATCAAAATAAAATATACACTGTGTACAACAATATTGCTACTTGGAAATTGATTAAAAATGTTTAAATTTTCAAACAGATTAAAATCCATATTGGAAAAACAAATCTAAGCTCTATGTTATAATAGCCCTCTGGGCACTAGCAAATATTAGGAGTACATTGTGCTAATTACTGTACACATACTGACACAAATCAAGATCAGAAAATAAAGAGAAATGGGACTCCAAATTAAGTATGTTTTGAACAAAATATATTGATGCAAAATAAATGGCAATAAGTAGAAAATAAAACTACTAGTGTTCTTTGAAAGATTTAGAATATGCCTTGTCAATTCAGAAGAGGATGGAATATTGTTATTAGCAGCTCAGTGAATATCTCCCTTCATTATGCATCTGTGGTCCAAAAACAAAGCTAGTATTATATTACAGAAAGAATAAGCTGAAAATTATTGTATGAATATTTTGTGTAAAACAACAGGGATGCCTCATTCAGATATTTTATACTCAAAATGGAGTTGTCTTGTCTCAGAAGGAAGTTGCTTAGAGAAGATTCAAAGGTCTCAAAATACAAACATCTCGTATATAAAAAGAGATTGAAAAACCTATATGATAATTTGCCTTAGAAAGGAGATAATTAATAGGAACAGTATTAAAGTAAATGAAATATTGAAAATTTTACATCATGAGCTTCTGTTTTACAAACTAAAAAAAATTGATTCAACTTAACTAAAAGTAGTCAACTTAAAGTTAAGACAGACATACAATTTTATTCATAGGATTGTGTCTGAGTTACAGAGTACCTCACCACCAATATTTGAGGAGATTCAGAGACAAGGAGTTTCTTCTGAAAACAAAAATATACATTCTTCTTATAAGGGATCATTGAAATTTGGAAGGCCTTTGGAAGGTATTAACACTCCTGATTCAGAGCTGAAGCTTTTTTTTACCTCTTTGAAGCTTCTGTCTGCAATCCAATACATTTGGCTTTTAACTCTCCAGAAGGATTTCTGCCCAGGTGTAAGTGAACCAATCTACAGGAGAAGACAGCCTCACACATTCAAAACCTTTATACAGTCTCAGAATAAACTCATCACAACCAATCTTTTAAAATATTTTTGGGGAGATTTCAGCTTCCACTTTATATCTGGGAGAAGCACAGTGAGTACTGTGAGAAGGATGAAAGTGCTTCTTTTGAAGACTGTAAGCTCACTGGAACAGGGACTCTCCTTTGCCAAATACATGCGCAAACATACTATGTTGATGGTGACAATAGTGTCAATATAGGCCATAATTTGCCATAAGGCAAGACACTTATGTTGGTGAAAGGAGTATCATTCTAATCTATATACTGATGACATTTTTACAAATATAATAATATCTTTATTATATATTTATAATGAATATTGACATATAAACCAGTGGGAAACTCAGTTGTCTCTTCCTAGAACTGTTTTTAAGACTGTTTTGTAGCTTTGTTAACCATTTTACTTCTGGATCAGCTCTACCCTGACGTATTTCACTTCTGCTTCTTACATACCTAATTCCTGAAATAAGCAGAAAGCCTATTCCACATCTCCTGTGCATTTTCCTTCAAAGAAACCCCACCCCACAAAAAAAAAGACAAAACAAAACAAACAGAAACAAGCATCTCCCCCCCACACCCAAATGATTAAACTTTGATAATGCTATTACTTCAATATCTTTCATGGAAATGTAATAAGCTTCTAAGACAATATAAACAAATATATATTATACACCTTTTCCCTCAAGCAAGTAAGCTACTTCTCTGAATCTGTTTTTCCCTGCTCCACTTCCTAGCAAATCTCGTAAAAATACAACATCTTATGATCTTCTATTAACTCCCTAAAGTCAGTTTTCAAAGTTATGGTCAGGATTATATCTCGGCACRCTTCCACAGTGTCTTTAAATAGTAAACTGAGTGAAATGTGATGCTGGGAGTTCTTTATCCTTAGCATTACCATATGAGGGAACTCTGGTCTGAACATGGTTGGATTCACACCTTAGTTCTACAGCTCTCCTCCAGGAAAGTTTTCTTCCTGAAAGTGTCAAMTGATGTGGGGGAGAAACAACAATTCTGCCTGTCTCCAGATATCCTGGACAGGCCACCTGTGCTTCTTTGGTGCCTGTTGTGACCACAATAAATTGGCCAGCAAGCCCTTTTCAGAGTGAAGGGGTCTCACCACAGTTCCTGTATCTAAGGTGAATATCTCAAAATTTTTCTGGTGGAACTTAGTGTTATATTACCAGAAACACAAAACTTGGCAGTTGATCTGGACTTCCAGGATACAGAAGAATGATTTGGTAGCCTTGTGATTTCCTGAAATAAAAAAGAGTCTGCTTTGGTATATTTATGAGCTACTGCTGTTGCAAAAGGGCAATGAGAAAGAAAGAAGTGCTAAAGTAGATTTTCTGTACTGAAGTAGTGAAAGAGTAATTTAAGATTTTGCCAGAAAATTCTCTGAGATTAAAACACGGTACAAAATCTGGCCAGATTATACAATCCAATTTCTTTAATTTTTTCATCCTGGTTAGTTAAAGATAAGTACCCAGATAAGTCTGTCATCTTTTCTATGAATTTGACCAGAAAATCTGAAAGCTTTGGCCATTTAGTCTATACAATATCCAGAGAAATTTGAATGACAGAGTTCTAAGCTCATGTAAACTCCTTGACAAAGAGCTAAACATACTGCTAAAGGGAAATATTGACATTTTAATCTTCCCCTGTATAAAAAAAATAAAGACCCAAGCAAAATAAATAGACAAATAAATAAGTGATAAAAGAACGGCTACAATGCTGTCTGCACTGAAATAAACRAGGACTTTGTTATTCACTTCTGTGGGACAAAGCTTTCWTCCAATTATTATGAATCCATATACACTGAAACCAAAAGGAAATATTTGTATGAATCCCAGTATACAGACTCTTGCTTCAGCAATATTTAATTTTTAAACTCAGTTTACTCTTTTTTAATTTTTGTTTTGAAGGGACATACATCTAACTAGCAGTATACACGAGTTCTGTAATGCAATAACAAGACAGGTTTCTCATCCACTCATTGTAAAGTCCATGCCTACATGACTGGTATCAATCTATGGAAACCAAAGTGTCCATCTGTGATGCATTTTGAATAGGAAGATTGCATCTTGCTGAAGTTATATTGGATGTTGCCTATCCTCTTGTTGCCTGTCCAATCTCTACAAAACATAAAGAATTTCTTATGGGAAATAAATAGCTTATTACAGTAATATTTTTAATGTGCTTGTATCAGGAAGGGCAGTCAGCACTATGCGGTCAAGGAGACTGCAAGGTCAGAGTTTGTTAACTAAGATTTTCTCTTGTGATGGAGCAGAAAGAAAAGCTATATAATTTGCAAGCCCCAAACAAATAAAATGATTTCAACAAAGCTCTTTGATTCATGCACACACTGATTTTCTTTAAGTTTCTGTCAGAGAATGTTGCTGAATTAATTATTTCAGCAATGTAATATTCAGAACAGTTATCTAATATCAGAAAATACTACTTAATATTTTTTTACACAATTTAATGTTGTGTAATTCTATCTTAGTAGATCTTGTTATCTTCGATCTTAACAGATTCTTTGCCTGATGAGAACAAACAAACGTTATTTCATACTAAATCCAAATATTACATTATATATGAACTAGGCTGAATAAGAAAAAAACCCTTAAATATTCAAATATAATAAGCTTTAGGATTTCCCATAGGAAYTTCTAGAAGGAATAACTGGTATGATGACAGAGAGCGTCCAAATAATTGTTCTTTCAAAAGTACATATATACTTAAATGTACATAGTGCATTACAAAATTTCTGTGAAAGGCAAAGAATCCAGGTCTAAGCAGAAACATATGCAAAAGAAAAATCCACATATTTTAGGAAAAAAAAAAACAAACTTTTTTTGCTATGACTAGCATGTGCAGGCTTTAAAATGGCAACATTTGTCTATCAGCTACCTCTATAGCATCTATAGATTAAAGAAAATATACTCATCTTGGTATTGACCTTGCTGCTGCTGAAATCAGCAGCTTTGGTTTGACCTTACCATATATTGAAAACCCATGCTATGGCTGTCAGTGTTGTCATGGTCTTTGCAATCAAAATGCCAGCTCAGGCCTCAGCATTTTGGAGAAAACAAACTATTTGTAAATGGCAAAAAAAGACTTTGAAAGAATGTTTTTGTTTGTTTGTTTATTTAGTCGTTCTGGTCATAATCACAAAGAATAACTCATTTACTGCTGCCAATCATTTTTATTTTTTCTTTGTCTTTCTCTTGGGAGGCAGACATAGAAATCAATATATGCAAGAATGAATGGTTGGAGTATTAAGTTGTAATACGGAASAGCCTGTGTTGCATACATAATTTAGAATTTACTGTGTATTTACACAGCACAAATATCTTTCCATGATCCTTTTTTTATTTATTTTCTAAATGGTTACTGCTGTAACTTACTTCATGTATTATATATTATTGCTTACATGGCTAAAACCATTATCACAATGTACTCCCTTTAGACTATGTAATCAACTGAGTAACATTTAARCATTTCTGAAACAGTGAAATGCAAAGTCGTCGTAATAAACACTGCAGAGAAACTGCATGTTAAAAACAACCAATCCCCTGCCCCCCCCCAACTAATGAAAGGATTTTTTTTTTTTTTCCACAAAAAGGAACTATGTATATGGTAGTTGTGGTAAAATCTCCAAAACACAGTCTTTGGGAGAAGAAATCTCAAGAATTCCTCACTAATTTCCTTCCCAGGCAGTCTGTTGCAGGCATGACCTACTAAGGCCGTCCATCCCTTAACACTGCACATCCAAGGATATGCATATGGCCTACACAGCCTCCTGCAGACTGGAAGCTTCAGAGAAACAGCAATATACACTAGGTCTATAGAGCTATTTGGGCATGCTGGCAGTACCATCTAACTACTACATGCTCATATGTATATGTGGGAAAGGCTTATAAATTTACAAGCATCAGAGGTAAATCATAGACACAAAGGAATTCAGTGGTGGAGGCTGCCCCTCTTATCTCATAGCGCTTTCATGCAGGTGCTACCACTGCTTATCAATATAAGCCTTCAAGACCTAAAGCTTTCTCAGGAGACTGAGATTGCTCCAGCTGAGGTCCTTTCAAAAATGCTACTTATCTGCTCAGTATCTCCCTCTTGGTGCGTTGGGCATATCACTTCGTCCTTAGCTCTTAACGTGTGGTTGTCTGGGTAGCAGTCATCCTACATAATTTGGATCTGCTGGGTGAAGAGAATTAACTCACTTGATAAAGCTAAAAAAGGCTTCCTGGGTCTTATTATGAGCTGTTTTTAAATTTGACTTTTTCCTAATACACAGACAGAATGCTCCCATAAATTCCTGTTCACATACCATACAGTTTTGGATTTATTTCCTTTTAATTGCAGTTTCCTTTCTGATATATTTTGGTATTGGTGAAAGAAAGACCAGAATGATGATTATGTTTTTAAAAAAACAAAAGTTAGTTACTGAAGTCTTTAAAAGACCCATGCTATTATAATGCCATTGGTTTCTCTTATGGATATTGATTTACAACATTATGAATAAAGAAGAAATGGAAAGCCAGCGCCAGCAAGTGATCCATGACCCACTGCCATCATGGGTTTTGGGGGATTATATATGCAGTCCTGTGCATTACTTTTCTCCTGAAATGGTTTTGGAGGTCTTCAACAAGCTCTTTCTAGATCAAATCTGATACAGCRGATGTTAGTCCCAAGAGTTTAAATTTACCATTTATTAACCAGTATAGACAAAACAGTGCAGAGCTCTTACTTTTCAATTTTCTTATGTAGGAAACATCTGTGTCCCAGCTCCTATGGTGGAGGTTTTGTCTGATGCATCAGCTCATGCAATGAATGGTAAGCTAGGCTGCAGCTAGGGACCTTGACTACAGTCTTTTGGAAGGCATTGACTTCACGAGGACTGGGATTTCATCTTATATTTTAGAAGTCTGTGAATATTGATAATCTGGAATTATTCACAAAAAATAATAAACAGAACTGCCATCACCTAAAAGTTATAATATTGCAAAAGTTTTAGAAATATTTTAAACATTCTTTTTATTTTAAATGCACTATGAAGTTATTTTAATATCTGAATATGAGGATAGTAAAAAATTGTAGAGTATTATTTTGTTTAAATTTGAATAGTAAAGACATATAGCTTTTTATCCCTATATAGCTATTTATTCCTGCAAGACTTTTATTCCTATTAAAAAGTTCTATTTAATACAGAAAAATTATCTGGCAAAACAAACAGTAAAACCCATGTCTGTTGTAAGTTTCCACAGGCAAAGATTAAAAAGTGTATCTAGCACATTTGCCTCCCTATAGTAATGTTTGATTAGCTAGGGATAGGAAAAAATAGCATAAGCTCCAAATTTGACTTCTTTGTGCATACCACTAAAAGGTTTATTTATCTTCTGTCCTGGGGATTATTCTGATAACATACTTTTCCCTAAATAAGCCATTAATGCTTAGTATTTTAGATGGAACAAATGCCTCTTTCCTTGTTACAGTATAATCCTCTTCTTGCTCTATCTGGAAGCAGTAGACAAAAGCATGTATGCTCATATTTGTCATATGGATGATACTACTCACAAAGATCAATACAGGCAAAGCTATGTGTTTTTTKTTGTTGTTGTTCATTTGTTTGTTCTACCCAAACTGCAATATGTGTAACTCAAGCTTTAACGATGATAAAATTGCATTCTGTATTTGGTGGAAAATGCCACTGGAGGTGAAATTAATCAGACATATACAGAATGATACCACCATCTTTGTAATGAAGTTCCAGCAAAAAGCATGTAAAAATTACAAATAGCAGAAAAATGTATTAAAGTGTACAGTATATTGAAAAATTGTTCAAACTGTTAGAACAAAATTGTTTGATAAACTATTTTAATTTGTAGTCCCTTTACTGAACTTAAAATTTTCTTATGCTCACTTAAAAAGTCTTAACATGTTAAATCCTCTTCTRTTTTCCCTTTTTACTATAACAGTACTAAGGTATATTCTGCCCTTATGACATGAATATAATTTCAAAAAGAAAAGCTATTGTATAATCTCTTAATAACAGAATCAGTTTAGTGTCAGTCCAGATATATATCAGTCTCTTCAAAATTGATGAAATAAATCTTAATCCTGCAAAGAAATTCTTTCCCTAGGATGTTGATTATTTTTATACTGTATAAAAACAATTAGATTTATTAGCAGTTGGAAATTGCTAATTTTATTCAACATCATGGGCATCCTGAAACACTGCTACTTTTGCAGATACCTCAGTTATCACAAATTTTATTTCATTCAAGCGGTCCCAAGGCTTTAGTAAGAGAAATCAATGCTAAATGGATACACTTTAGACAATGGATTTATCATCAGTGCCAAGACTTACTAGGTCTTTTTCTACCTTTGAAATAAGGTTCAGAATTCTGTAGCATGCCTCTTTCTACAGGTTGTAATATTTAGTATATGAAGTACGATGATATTCTTAAAGCAGTCCCATAGAGAATTAGCAAAACTATATGTTACTTTAACAAATAAAAGAACTCTAAGTAAAACCATTAAGAGAGATATATTTTTAAAGATTTTTTTCTCAGCATCTTTTGAATGAGACTCTACAGACCCACTAAAGTTGCTAAGCATAGATATTCYGTGTGTTTAGTAGAATCTTTTCCACTCACTGCAGTGGAGGAAGTCAACAGTCTTGCAGGACAAAGACTTATGATAGCTATAAACACAGACTGCTAAACTGTACTTTTCCCATTTGATTAAAGTAATATTTACCTTCTATGACAATAAAACAGATGGACCAGATATGCAGGTGCAAACACCAAGCGTTCCTGTCCTAGTTAAACTACGTGATCTATACAAGCCAAAACCCCCAAGCAAACAGATACACTATCATTCCAGGAATAGAACTATTCTGAAGCTGCCATAAAAAGGAAGGGGAGAGCAAAGCCAGGGGCACGCAAAAGCATTCATGTGAAATGGCTAAATGTGCATGACCCTTTACGTACCCTCATGATATTCATGAGTTCCGAGAATCTTCCAGATCTCTACCCTTCCCTTTCAAAAAAAGAAAACCAAAGCCAAACCTACTATAATCCAAAAAAAGAAAGTCTGGAGAAAGAAATTATGAAATTCTGCTAAACTTCCTTTTTCCTTGATTATTAGACATTTTATCCTATATTTTGTGTTTATTTTATCTCTAGGAAAGAAAAAAAGAAAAGAAAACCTTTATAAGGAAAGGCTGTAAAACTAATTGATGAAGAAATGTTGCCAGAAAGACATTACAAGTAAGCAGAGAGTGTTGGGTACTAATAGCCGGACTGATAAACAAAGAAAATCTTGTCTTCCAGCATAAGGATAAAGAATTGCCAAGTGGCAGGTTGAGTTAGCTTTAAGAAGGAAAGTTAACACAAAAAGCAAGAACACTTTATTTACATAAATAGCAGTGGCCATGACATGTGGGTTTGGGTCAATAAAGATAGTAATATGGCTGAATACCAAACATAATAGTTTATCTCAGTTTTTATTAAGGAACTTTTCTAAGATATAGCAAACTTGGGCTGGAAGGGACTGTAAGATGTCACCTCCCTGATCCAAGGCAGGGTCAACAGTAACTGCATCTGGGTCATTCCTGACAGGAATGAACTTGTCATGAAAACTCTTTCAGTGATTAACAACTCCTACATGTAGACTGCATTTCTTGCTGCATTTTTAGCCAATTACTTCATCTCCTATCTGCAGTGGATGGGGAGAATAATTTATTTTCTTTCTGAATCTGTTTGATATATGAAAGATTCATAGTAGGAATATACTTTATATCTATGAAGGCTTTTATCATGTATTCTCCCATTTTTTGTTCTGTAGACTTATCTTCCCAATTCTTTCTTCTTTTATTAAAGTTCATATTACCAAGCCTTCTTTTAATTCTCAGTGGTGTGCTCTTTGAAATAGTCCAAGTCTTTCTTGCTAAGAATGCTTAAAACTGAACCTGGTAGTCCAGGTGCATATGCACCAACATAATTCTTTTAGCATTATCTAGTCATTTTCAAGAGCTTTCTCTCATTTTGCATTTTGGGCCTCAAAGGTAGCATGTATATTCTTTACATGCAAGTCAGCACCTCCTCCTTTTTTTTTCCTTCTTATGTTAAACAAACTGTGCTGTTCTTTCTTAATGTTCTARACACAGGAATTTTGTTAGGTCATCCTTCCAGTTAAGTTAGTCTTGATTCTCTTATYCCCCATTCATTTGTCATTTCTACGGTTCTACACAGAAGAGAAGGAAGGATGGACATTGAGAATGAGGTCGCTACCACATCTGAGGGAAAAATAGCAATAAACAAAAATTTAAAAAAAATATTCAAATCATTGGTTATGGCTAATATTCTCATAATTTTGAAAGAAGGAACACCTGATGGTCCTGTAAAGATGGTCCTGTAGCAATGATTTTTAATTAATTGACTGCATCTCACTGCATTGGTGGCATCTTATCACTGGAGACCAGGCTTGAATGCTTAAGAAAGAAAAAGAACAATTTAGGCAGTTGAGACCAGTAAGTCTGACATGCGTAATATACAGATATGGGAACACTTCTGAAGGAAAAAAAACCCTGATTTTAGACACAGAGGTGAACTGAAATGAGGAAAAAAAAATGTCCAAATACAGTTGCCTGTGTTGCAAATTCTGAGGCTGAAAGAATCCTGCTAGCTTTATTAATGAGGGGAATAGCATGACCACATGTAAATATTTAAACATATATAGTTTTTTCAAAAAAAAGATTAAAACAATGGTTAATTTTCTAAAGTTTACTCAAGAGAAAATTAACTCACATGGGTACTGGACTGAAGACAATGGTCTCTGCATGGAGACAGCAGGAGCAAGGTTAAGTTCACTGTTGTTTCTCTTACAGTTAAAAGCAAATGTAATGAGAATACATTATTAAAAGTTTATTCAGAAGTTTTGTTTTTACATTTTTCAAGCTCATCCTTRCACATTGAGGAAACTCAATCACCTCATGAAAGCAAATTCAGTGCGAAAAAAATATTTGTTTCCTATTACCCCAGTTAATTGCTTCTTCATGACTAAGACAGTTTTTAAATGAGAATAATATTAGCTAGATATACATATAAGCGTCTCTTCTGCACCGCACAAACATTGGGCTGTTTGATTTGTACAGTTATTACTGCCTTCTGCATCCCTCACACTCTTGAGAGTAAAACTGCTTTATTCTTTTTATGGTGATTGACTCTAATTTCCTATTTGTAAACATTCAACCAGTACGGTGAAGACTCAGTCTGTGACACTGAACAAATTCACATCTTTAAAAGAGGACTTCTGACACATTAAATACCATATTGTCCCACCTTTGCAGGTGACACCAAACTAGGGGAGCAGTCACAATATGCTCGAGGGCTGAGCTGCCATCCAGATGACTCAGGCTGGAGGAAGGGGCTTACAGGAATTTATTGAAAAGACAAATGCCAAGTCCTGCCCCAGGGAAGGAAGAACCCCTGCAATGACACAGACTGGGGATGAAGGGGCTGGGGAGCAGCTCTGTGGAGAGGCCCCCAGGGGTTGAGGTGGGCAGAGAGCTGAAGGAGAGCCAGCGGCGTGCCCTGGCAGCAAAGGGGCCAGCTGCACCTGGGCTGGATGGGCAGGAGCACAGCCCGTAGATGGAGGGAAGGGATCATCTCCCTCTACGCAGCACTCGTCAGGCCACGTCTAGAGCACAGTGTCCAGTTTTGGGCCCCAGTACAGGAAAGGCATGGACAAACTGGAGTGCGCTCAGCAGAGGGCCCCAAGGCAGCTGGGGCTGGAACGCTTGCCCTTCCAACCTGAATTATCCTATAATCCTATCAGTTGAAATAAAGGGGAAAAATGGAAGCTCAGGGAAAACTTTGAACTATAGATTGATCGAGGGGAGTAACGTTACATACTTGTCCTGCTCGTACAGTCTTCCCTAGACACCTACTAYAAGCCTTTATCTGACATAGCTCTTTTGTTAGGTTAAGACTGTTTAAAGCAGTGGTAAATATATGTAAGCTTTGAAAAGCTTTACAATAACACAAAGTAGCRCAAATACAAAATAATTTTTATTTAGGAAATAAATGTTTCATTAAAAATAATAGCGTATGCCATCTGTTAATTCACTGCTTTATTTTCCAGCTCTGACTGTCAGAAGACAATCTTCAGTGTGATTAAGTCTATTTCTCTAGAATTGCACTTTATTGCTCTACCTTTCTAAAAACTTTAGTCTGTAGTCACTGTTAGACTCTCATTTGTAGCATAATCTAACTGTGTAATAACTCACTTTTCCTGATCTCTTTTGTTTATGATCGGGGAAAGCAAACAAATCCAAAAATTCTGTGCAAGAGCTGCCTACCAAATTTTAGTTTGCTGACCTGTCCTTTTAACCCTGCCTTTGTTCTTTTTCTTATTGACCCTTTGCTCCTTCTTCTGTTTCTGAAGTCTTATTTGGCAGTTTTTAACCTTCAGTGTAAAATTCAGATTTGGCACCTCYGAATAAGAAAGTAATAAATCTTGTATACGGTCCTTGAGAGCTTCAGCCTACTTTCCATTGTTTCTCAAAGTTAACTTTTTGGAATCACAAATGTTTGTTACAGGTATTTTCAACATTTCTTTTAATCTGAAAAGAACCAACCYGCTATTTCTTAAGGCAAGATTCTTTTTCACAGACAGATCTTCTATAATGTCTTCACCACCTACCAGAAACAACACTATAATGCAATTTGCTTTTCTTGCTTTAATGTACCACGTAGAAAAAAACTGGCAGTAGTTATTTCATCTCTAACTATCTGGACAAAGGAATTAGGAATAGTGACCTCTGATTTTTTTTAAGATGACAGCTGAATAATTTCAAGGAGTTAATTCAAGTGGCCAAAATACCATGCATATGAGTTTAAGAAAGAAATGACAGAAAACTTAATAAATTCAGACTATGAGGATGCAATTCAAATTCAGATTCAGAGTCATTTAGGTTATCCTAAAGTATTTAGTCAGATGAATTGCTTTCTAGATTCCACTAACAAGGGCAAAATCCAGTTGCTTTTTCATAAGCATCTTGTGCCATTTGAGGTGCTTTGGAGTATCCTGCCTGGTTTCTAGCTTTCATTTCAGAAGTCTTTCCTTTAGGGCTTGTGCCTTATTTGCCAGCTTCCTTTAGATGTCTCCAATGTGCTAGGGCATCTCAAACAGCCCTAAATGCCTGTTAGGCAATTCCTGTTAGGAAACTACTTCCCAGCTCTGATCTCCACTGAGTATAATGGAAGCACCTCACTGACACATAGAGATAAACAGAATATGGTCTGAAATATACCATGATTCTATCAAAAGTAAAGGCAAATGTGTCTTCATTAAGACAAAAGATCTTCTGCTGGAATATAGAAGATCTGGTCCATCTGGACTTCAGGTAACGTAGCTGATCTTGTAGCAACTGGCAATTTTGTAGTTAAACTGGGAAAGATAGAGAACTGATAAAGAAAGGATGAAAGTGGTTTGTTCTGAGAGGAAATTTCTGGGGTTATGAGGAGGTTCAAAAGGAGTTTCTGATATTTTGCTTTTAGGACCAGTCTTATTTAGTACTTTCTTTACTGACCTTGGCAAAAAACAAAGTTTGTGCTAATGATATTACCTATGAAACATAACTGAAAAAACATTTTGCTATTAAATTTCCCTCCCTTTCTTTCATATATGGTATGAAGACAATTAGGTATTTTCTTACATAAGAATATATGGGTTTTTCAGAGGGGATTTCTGATATGTTATGGGAGTTCTGCAGATGGAAACAGATGTCAGACAAGAGTGCAAATTATCACAGAGTGATTAAGCCACCATTGTGAACTGATCTGCTCCCCCCAAAAAAGCAGAGGCAGCTTATGTTGGAAAAATATTTCATTAGAGAAAGAATATTACTGATGTCATCGTAAAAAGCAGTAAAAAATCTTTATTTTATAACTTTCCCTTGATCTTCATTTGAGAAAGATGCATTCAAATTTGAGGTGGCACTGAAGAAGTCTTAAAATGATGCAGAGAACTAGGGATTATTTTATAAAAGGACAGAGCAGCTCCCTGTAGAAATGACATATTGAACACCAGAACCTGGACATTTGCATAGCATGCTAGGCTGCGTTAGTTAGTAGCTGATATGGCTATAAAGAGAACACTAATTCTGCACGGTAAGGAAGAGATTTATCTTGAAGGATCTTTTTTTGTTTAGTCTAGCAAACGCAAACTGATCAGGGACATGATTGCCCTGTTTAACTACATATTTAATATCAAAAAAACAAAACAGTTATTTAAACAAACAGGCACTGTTGATATAGGAATAAATTAGCTGGTCAGGAATACATTTAGTTTGGCAGGAATACATTTAGTTTGGGAATTGAAAGGATGTCTGACCATTAAATTCTAACCATTCTCTCTATGGTGTCATGCAGGTAGTGGGGAGGGAGAGAGGCAAAACCACATAGGCAGTTTTAGGATAAAACTTGATGARTTTTGAAAAAATGAATTCAATTGGCTGGCAGCAGTAGTTGATAATCTAGAAGGTGCCTCTTCTATCTTCTTAAATTACTCACTGGCTTAGTAATTGCATATGATCAATTTGGATAATGCGTTGTTTTTGCTTAAACTTGTGCTTAATGAAATATCCTAAATTTGAATTATTGTTTATACAAACTCAGTTTCTCTTTGCTTATTACGAAGAAAAAGAAGCTGCAGAATCTCTGGAGTCAGATAACTAGGTACCTGTATTAAACAAATGCAATTGTCCAAAGCAATCTTGTTAGAAGAATTCATATATTTTCCTTTAAAACAATTTCACAGAATGTCATTCCATAATAGTGAATCTTTTTTTCAAGGACTGTTACAATCTTTTATAGCTTTTCAAATGGAAAATTGAGGCACATATATATACATACATACATATATATATATATATATATATATATAATATAAATGTTTGGTAATTAAAAAAATTGAATGAATTGTTTATAAGACTACTGATCAATGATTAGTCAGGTTAAGGGGATTGTATTTGTCTTTAGAATTCACTTTATTTTACTCTGAAACTACAGATCTTAAACTGCCTTAATAAGCTCAATTTTCAGGATGCTGTCTGGAGGAAAAAAAACAAACTTGTATGGATGCAACAATGGCCTTCACATTCAGCTTGGAAATAATCATAATTTATTCATCAAGTTTACCTTTGATTATCTTCTTACATATAACTCTATGTGAAGATCCAGAGAAAACTGATGATTTTTGGAATAACTCTTCTCCTTAAGAAATAACGATATACTTTGTGCGTAATGAAATGCTCAAGACTAAGTCACTAAGACACTTGAAGGCTCAACAGCAACTTTAGTTTTCCAATTCCATGTTCTTTCACAGGTTCCATATGTTTATTGGAAAAGTGACCAATTAGTAAAGTCCACATTTCTATGAGAAAGCAGACATACATTGATTAAATCCCATAACGGCTGAGCTTCTTAGAACAAAATTACTTGTTGTTGTCGTTGTCGTTGTCGTTGTCGTTGTCGCTGTTGTTTTAATAACCATGTTAAATTGTTAACATCTCTCTTGCTATTAGGTAGTTGCTGGGACTTTGAAGTGGTCTTCTCATAATGACTTCTCCAGACAGTTTATGAATTCTACACTTGCTGGTGGACAGAGGAAAAGAAGGATTAATCCAGGCAAGAGAAAGGGACCAGAAACTCCGGACTTCTTATTTTTGCCTGAGTACTCTAACATAGTTCTCCTTTATGGCGTTCTCAGCTCCTTTTGGCCCTAGCACTTTTGCACATATAATTTCATTGGAGAGGTTGAAGAATAAGAGGAAAACAGGAGAAATTAGTCCCAAATCCAAATAGAGGTTATGATGTACTTTCGGGATATAGAAGATAAACGTTGATATAGAAAATCAAATCCATGTGGGCTGTAAAGGTTTATAAATATAAGTTTTCCATTTCCTGGGCAAGTGTTTTAGTTAGTATTATTATCAGTTTTAATTGGTATTATAATTATGCAAGATATTAGCAATGCCATCTCCTTAAAACATAATCACAAAATAAGAAAGTCTTTCATTTCCTACTGAAAACATAATACCAGGAAAGGGTCYAAATGGAAAGCTCAATCTTCCCATGCAAAAAAAAGCAAAAATTGCACACCACACCCTTTAGTGTTTCCTAGCCTGCAAACTAACTGGAGAGAATTCAGTGTAGATGCCTACTTGGGTCCCTTTTGGGGGAACAGGGAATATAAATTTTGAACTCCATATTTTGAATTATTCTCTTCAACTCAGGCACCTGAGCATCACATTAAACAAGTTTCCTTATGGATATGGTCCCAGGAACTGCCTTGAAAATGGACTTTCACTATTTGCAGTCTCAATATAATCTCGCTCTATGATATTATTTCAAAAGTAATAATGAAAATTCTTATTTTGAAGAATGTGGGTAGGTATCAGACACCATGACCAATAAAAGTTGATGGTTCAAAGAAAGAGCGGACTGTAAAAACTCAGAGGACAAAGGGACAGAGTGATCAGCAGCTGAAACACATCTTGCGCTTTGATGTGAGAACATCAAAAGTGAGGCCAGGAAGGAAGTAGGAACTAGAAAACCCATGAATAAAGTTGCAGAAAAGAGGTGTTATGAGTGAAAAAAACAATTTTAAGTCTTTACTATTCAAGTTGCGTGTGAGAAATCACCACTCCAGTTTCTCAGTCAACTTTCAGCCAGATTTATTTATCAGGTCTTTGGAGAAACTGGGTGTATCCAGATGCATGCCTCCAAGACTTGCCCAAACCTGACAGTAGTCAGTGGATAATCTTGAACTGATTTTCATAATTTGGTACATTTTATAATGCTTAGAAGCTCAGATCATTTAAAAAAAAATCTAATTGATGCAACAGTTTGAGGGATCCAGATTAAAAATCGTTATGTAGCTACATGTAAATTGCATCTAACATCAGTAGGGATTTACCTGAATAAACCAACTTTGCCTGACTACTTCAAAAAACAAACTGAACCCCTTCCCCACCTCTCAAAAAATAGTAAACAAAAAACCTCAGTCCCTAAACTTTGCCAGCCTTCACAGATATGCTTCAGTGTGTCAGGAACACTAAATGAAATTTCCATGTGAAGCAGCACACTCATTTTTCATACCTCAGCATTTAGTTACTCTGTGATAATGGTGCAAACAACTAGCAAGAGGATAGCAATACTTTTCACAAGACAAAGAAAGCATTTTTCATTAAAAATAAAATGGCCGTTCTGTGCAAGAAAATGCTTTTTGTTTAACATACACATTTAATTAAAACATCACCGGCAATTTTTAACATTGTTCATAAACATATCTAACATTTGGTTTATGCAACATGGAATGACTCATTAAAATGAGCAAGGAGCACCTGCAAATACTGATGATTTAAATTTTCTTGACTTAACACACTTTTCCTGTTGCTACTTTAATTTTTAGCAGTACTGTGCCTGATATTTTATCTGCTTTGCCACTGGCACTTACTCAAAGCAGGAATGGAATTCAAACAGCCTCATCTTCCTACTGATGGTATTAACATGTATTTACCTAATATCAGATCTTCAACAATAACAATAATATTACATTTCTTTTATACTCAGAGCTTGCCTACTTTCCTGGTTCTTCAGCTGAGAGTTTGTTTGTTTTGCACCTTTAATTTTAGAGACGGTCATTTTCATGTCTGCAAATATCCTTTTTCTTCAGCRTTTTTGGTTGATTGGTGTTATAATGTTGTGGGATTTACTTTTTTTTATTACTTGTATTTCTTCTCTTGGAACCTCTCACCTTATCTCTATGGTTATAGAATCCTACTGTGTTTCCAGCACTTTGATATTTCAAAAACACTGGCTGTTGCCTGTTACTGTTTCTGAAAACTTGCCCTACTTAGGAACAAGTAGTAAGACTATCTTCATAGCAACGATAAAATTGGTTTATTTTTCTTTTAATTACAATATATGCTTTTCTTTTTGAACAGATTTGTTGAACATAATTAAAATAAAGAGCAATCTAACTCTAAGCAAGCTGAAAACTCATATACTTTAGTGTTATTTGTCTGCTTTTTTTTTTTTTTGAAGTGAATGGAGGAAGGAAAAAAGCAAGGTAATTAGCAGAGGAGTGAGAGGAATAACTGTTTAAAATAAAAAGCAAAATGAAATTATTAAAAAACAAATCACCCACCTATGAATATAGTAGGTCTATTTCTCCTGTCCTTACTAGTTAAAAATAAAATAATAATAATAATAATAATAATAATAATAATAAAAAAGATTGGCTTTATAGAATCTGACTGCAAAAATTCACAAATCCTACTCAGAGAACAGGGTATTAAAATATCTTCCAACAAATGTCCAAATCTAATGTCCTTTCTGCATCAAAAGGCATTGGCAATAGGAGCATGAAGAGGGGACCAAAAGGCAAAGGATATGCTGGGAAGAGGATCTGAAAGAGCTTGGGTCTACACCTGTGGGAGTGGCGTGGGCTCCCTGCTTTGGACCTTGGCGAACAAAAGAAGAGGAGGCTGCTTGCCAAGTGGAGGACRGGCAGCTCAGTTCAGGGGAGAGCTGGAAAATCATGCGGGGACGAGATTTCTCCTGAGGCACAGAGTAATTTGTGGTTCAGGAAACAGACACGATTTCTACAACCAGTTTGACTGAACTGTCTCGAGAGCAGCCCCAGTCCAACCTGCTGTGTCCAATTAACCTCTCTTTATGCAGCATACTCTTTGTGACAACGACAGGCAGAGAAGCACTGCTGCTTTAGTGGAGCTTCTTCATTCAGCTTGAGGAGAGATGGGCTGGTTGATGCCCCTTACCAGCACATAATTGAAATTCAGCCTCTACTAGATAACCTACAGGAAACAACTAAACCACTCCATGAAGTTTGTAAGAATCCGTTCCTTGCCTGCGGATAATGCAGCTGTTTTGTCAAACTTCTGAATGAGTTTGAAGAAGAAGAGTGCAGAGTAAGGGACATTTTCACTGACTATGGCAAGTGACTGTAAAAATGCAGTTTATTTTCTGCTGTTTAGAAGACAAGTGGTTACGGATGTTAAACTGCTGGTATCTTTCCAGGGACATGGATAAGTGCATATAGACTTGCTGTCTGGAGTTACTACAATTATGGAAAAAAATTTAGTTCTAGACACATAGCCTCACAAATTAGATGGCCAAAAGGCCATTTAATCTAACCTCCAGTATACTATAACATAGGACTTCCCTGAATTAATTACTGTTTAAACTGGGACACATAGAAAAAAAAATCATTGAAAAGAAAAAAAAAAGAATCAATAAAACTATGACAAAATTTGTATTTAGTTCCAGTAGTTAATTACTTTGATAATCAAAAAATTCCTCTACTGTTAAGTCTAGTCAGAATTTGTCTAGATGTAAATCCTAGTAGATTATGTTATACCTTTATCTGCTAGAGTAAGTACCTTCCATTGTCCGAATTTTGTTTTCTGTGTAGATACTTCTAGACAAGGATCAAGCTACCCCTTGGTCTTCTCCTGGCTCATGTTACCTGTATATAGTAGGGTTTCTGACTGACATCAATAGGAAAGTAAAAGGTAAACCTCTAGGGAGTAGGTAGCCCAGTGGAAAAAGGACTAAGTTTTACGGAGAAAAAGTCATTTAACTAAGCGATAGGATAAGAAACCTCAGAAAGTTGCAGGCCAGTGTGGTTCAAATCAGAGCCTGTTCTGAGTAGGCAAAATAACCTGAAATTTCTAATATACATAGTTTTGTAAAAACCTTGTTTAGATAAAATCAGAATAGTTCATTTTAATCAGAAGATATTTCAGAAAAACTGGTTAATGAGGATTAGCTATAAGACTCATTAATGTAATTAAAGAAAGCAATAAAATACAGCACCATTAATTCATTGTAGATTATTGTACATGTAGAATCAAAGGATCATAGGCTAATTCAGGTAGGAGGGGATCTCAGGAGGTCTCTAGTCCATCCCACTGTCCAAAGCAGGGCCAGCTCTGAGGCCAGACCAGGCTGCTCAGGGCTGTGTCCAGGTGGGTCTTCTTGAAAACCTCCAAGGACAGAGATGGCACAACCTCTCAGGATAACTTGCTCCACTGCCTGACTGTCCTCATGGGGAAAAAAGTTTCTCCTTATATCCTTATATATAACCTATATATAAGAGCTTGAACCTCTTGTGTTGCAACCTTTGCCTGTTCTCTCTCTCCCTCCTAGCTTGCCCTGCTGTGAGGAGCCCAGCTCCGACTCCTCGATGACCCCTCATAGGCACTGGGTGGCTGTTTGGTGCCCCTGAAGCTGTCCCTTCCCGAGACTGAGCAAGACCAGCTCCCCCAGCCTCTTCTCACGGGGCAAGTGCTCCAGCCCTCACCACTTTGGGGGCCCTCCAGTGAGCTCACTCTGGTTTGTCCATGTCTTTCCTGCACTGGGGGACCCAAAACTGGGCACAGTACTCTAGATATGTTCAGTAAAGAGGGCTGTGCTCCTCTTAATGCAGCCTAGGATATTGTTGGCCTTCACTGCTACAGCACACTGATGGCTCGTGTTCTGCATGCTATACACTAGGATCCCCAGGCCCTTTTAAGCAGAGCTGCTCTGCAGAGTGTCAGTCATGTGTATGTATCACGTATAGTTATAATTTATGAGTAGATAAATTGGCTATTGTGAGATAAAAGGATAAAATAACTTTTTTGACTGCTTTCCAAGGTGATATTGTACTTATCAGCTTTCATGTTGTTTCTAATATACAGTTATTTTGAGCTTGGAACCTGTTCTTTTTATAACTAATCTTTAATTCTATTACAAGAGAAAGATAACTCATCATTTGTTCAAGTTATTCAAACACATGTCCATATAATAACTTTGATAAAAAAAAACAAAATTAAAAAAAAAAGTAGAATTTCACTAAACAGATACAAATTAGTGAGGTAGTCATGAGTTTGTTTTGATATAAGCCAAAAGCATTGCAGCACTATCTTTCCTAGACAAATTTTCTTCATGACTTACTGATTCCTTTAAGTACATTTGGAAATTGAGAGTTATCGGTAAGGGTGTTTTAATACACATTGTTTATACTCTCTGTGTTTTTACTGGTTATTTAGCAGTTGCATTTCATGACCAAATTTGCATCCTTTTGGGTTACAAGGTTTAGACAGTTTCGTCTTGGACTGCGCTTCAGCTATTTATGACATTTGTTTTTTTGGTTACATTACTCAGTGAGGTTGGAGTTTGGTTTTTTTGTTGTGCTAGTTGATGAAGTCAGAATTTGCTTTCACATCAGCTCTGAGAAGGACTTTCACATTTGGAGTGGAGCAGAGTTCTGCTTTTTCTGAAATACTTAGCTGTTTTCCCTGTGCTCTCCTCTAACTTCCTCTATTTTGTCTTCCCAGGCTATATCCTTCACAGTTGTTATCCCTTTGCTACTTGTGAAAGCCATGCAGTAGAAGCATTTGTGTGTTACTTTGTTGATCGCCATACCAATAGCACATCTGCAACAACCGAGGCTTTAAACCACTGAGATCCAAGGAAATATGTTTGCCTTGTGTTTGAAGTACAGTAACAAAGCACAAAGCCTTTTGAAAGCACAGGCCTTGCAAAGCAATGCTCCTTAACTGGCTGCATTACTTTGAATCACAAACTGCATCAACTCTTGCAAGCTCATAGTAACCAGAAAGAGTTGGCTGAATTGTAGAAAAATAACTTTATATTTCAAGCTTTCCCCCCCAAACTATTGCCTTTTCACAAAATGAGTCAGTTAATAAAACTTGTTTGTTACAACWTGATTTATCTGGCATACATGAAAGTTACAAAATGTTATGCCACTCTGAAGAGTGCAGCATGTTGCCTGAAGCTACCTCATGGAAGCATTTCCTCATTTCACTCTGAAACTTGATATATGCTGAAAGTTCACCCATAGGGGAGTCATCTGATTTGCAGTCTCCAATATAGCACAGTAAAACTGAGACAGTGGCCATGCTTAACCCATCCTCAGGAGGCTTCTCCCCTGCAGTTATTCACTGAATGTTCATAGGACAACAAACTCAACAGTAAGGCACAGTCTCTTCTGCTGTAAATGCTACAGTTTTTGAGACGCTCAGCACATCTCAAGTTACGTTATCATTCACTAACAATTTCTGCCATAACAGGTTCCTTATATGATGCTTGTACCACTCCCGTAGCTTGTCATGGAGCTATTAGCAATCTAGGCCCTCTTGTCAAATGACACTAGTATTTCCTAGATGATAGACAAAGACCTATCACATCTGTAGTCTCAGCATCCTTTTCTTTTCCTCATTTCTTAAATGTTAAAGACATTTCCTCATCAGAATAATTTCTCTGATTACAGTACTCAGAGGATGAGTCCTACTCATCAGCTTCATTCCTCTTTAACAGTATTCTTAAGCCTCCAGTTGCAATTATGACTAGCATCCAGATTTTGGATGCTCAAACTAAAGTACAGAGTCTGTGAAGAAAAATGAGTTTGTAGCTGTACAAGTGAAACTTATTAAAACCTTGGCCCAGTTTTCATGTTATTGTTGATACTGATGATTTGTTTAAATTATTTCATTTGACAGTTGATCAGTGTTTATTGAGTTCTTATTCTGCTGATTTACTCCAGGGGCTTTAAAAACCCACTGTAAAGATATCAAAAGCAGTCTAGCACCCAGACTTAGTAATGAATGTGGAATTTCAAATAATGGTATGCCTGGTGCTCCTGAAAATTCTGGGTATATTAACTTGTTTGTTAACAATTCTTTTCCTCACAAAAGGGAAAAGGAAGAATGACTCCTGAGTGTCTTGATTAAGTACTCAACTTCCTTTTTTGTGTTGAAGAGGCAGTGACATAATAAAAATTATGGTTCTTTTCCCCTTAAGGATCAGAAATTGAGAGCCCTTGATGCAGAAGTACTATCGAAGTGGGAAAGGAAGTTTACTACTCACCTAGCTCTTTAATCCTAACAGTTGCTCAGATAATCTGAACCAGACCCAAGCGTTACCACAGAGCATAARGGAGCTCTAGTGAATAATCGTGCACAGTGATTCCATCTACAAATTAAGCTTTGCAATCTTCCACAGAAACTTACATTCCCACAGCACTAGTAGAAGCAGCTCTGCGGAGAAGGACCTGGGAGTGCTGGTGGACACCAAGTTAAGCATGAGGCAGCAATGTGCCCTTGTGGCCAAGAAGGCCAATGGTATCCTGGGGTGCATCAGGAAGAGCATTGCCAGCAGGTCGAGGGAGGTGATTCTCCCCCTCTACTCAGCCMTGGTGAGGCCMCATCTGGAGTACTGCATCCAGTTCTGGGCTCTCCAGTACAAGAGGGATGTGGCACTACTGGTGCAAGTCCAGCGAAGGGCTACTAAGATGATTAGGGGACTGGAGAATCTCTCTTAGAAGGAAAGACAGGGAGCTGGGCCTGTTCAGTTTAGAGAAGAGAAGGCTGAGAGGGGATCTTATCAATGTGTATAAACATCTGAAGGGAGGGTGTCAAGAGGATGGAGCCAGACTCTTTTCAGTGGTGCCCAGCAGGAGGACATGAGGCAACGGGCACAAACTGAAACACAGACGCTTCCATCTGAACATGAGGAAAAACTTTTTCACTGTGAGGGTGACAGAGCACTGGAACAGGTTGCCCAGAGAGGTTGTGGAGTCTCCTTCTCTGCAGATATTCAAAACGTGCCTGGATGCAATCCTGTGCAATRTGCTCTAGGTGACCCTGCTTGATCAGGGGGGTTGGACTAGATGATCTCCAGAGGTCCCTTCCAACCTCAGCAATTCTGTGATTCTGTGATTCTGTGATTCTTACAGAACAATACCAATCTATCACACCAGCAGTTTTGGATTTTCTTTCTCATGGTCTTTTTGTATTTATGCCTGCTGCTTCTGAGCAGCAACAACAGCTCCAAAAACCACACAGTATACAACTCGGACACAGCAGAAATGTAACTGACCTGCCTTACCCAGCGTATGCTGTCTGCATCACAGATGCTTACAGATAACCAAGAAAGAGAGGAGAAAGAGCATGAAATAGGTAGACATGAGTGCGAAAAATACCTTATACAGATGGCAGTGTGATGCCAGCAGGATGCCTGCAGTGTGTAGTACTACTGAGCAGCAAAGCATGTGTATGACCAATGGTATCTGTGAAGAAGGGGACTCCCATCTTACCATTGTATCTGATCCTAAATCATCTATTAGAGTTATCTGAGACAAAGTTCTCCAAAATTACCTCAAAAGTTACCATGATTTTTCCAAGTAATCATTTCTGCAATGATGTCCAGACCAATGGGAATAGAAGTCATTCTCCTATGACAATGATATGTATTTGCCTTAGTAAAGTCTCCAGTATCATGTCTTATTAGAATTAGACTTTTTAAGCAAAAATGAATGTATTATGGGTTTGACTAACAAATTACTGTATCTTACATAAAATAAAATGAAGCAGTCATGATTCCTGAGCAAAATGGAGTAGCCATGGTTAAACTATTGACCATATGTGGGTTAGAGTGTATCTTAGAAAGTCATAATGAAAGGTGAAAAAAATCTTCAGGCACTTGTGGGGAAGTAGTCTAACGCTTTAGAAAGCACAAATATGACTGGAGATGAATTAATATTTCTGAAATGTTTACTAGCAAAGGCATGCCTCCACAAAGGCAATATTCATTCCCTTAGGAAGCATGGCCTTAAATGGAAGCTGTAGTTAAATCATTTACTGGAACAAAACTTATTAGGTTATGCAATAAAAGACTCCTCTCCACACACACAGCACAGAGGAACGATGACAGGGGCAGGGAGGCCAAGGGCAGGCGGGGAGCCCCCGAATCCCCGCAGGAGCCAGCGGAGCCCCTGCCCTGGCCCCCTGGTGTATCCCAGGAGCCCCCAGCTCCGGGGCCGGGGGAGACCCTCTGCCCTGAGCTGGCTGCGTGAGAGGCTCCCCGGGCGCTGCACGGACGGGGACACCACCAGCGGGTGCGCGGCCCCGATGGAAAAGGGGATAAAAGGGTGACCAGGTGCTGGTCAGTATGCTGGCCTGGCTGTGCCCTGCGCCTGATCAGTGCATCCGTCTGCTCACTAACCCCATTTCTGACCATTTTCCGGGGCAAGGGGCTCTCATCCGTGTGCGTGGGGGGCACCGCAGTCACCGGCCAGGAGCCGGGAGTGACCAGAGTGCGTGTGCGCAGTGCGGCCGCTGTCGACGTGCGGTCGCCAGCGGACGTCGAGTCGGGCTGGCTGAGGAGTGGGGCAAGAGGCTGGAGCCAAGTGTTGGTGTGGCACCAGCCGGGATCGGACACCGGAGGGAGCAGACAGTTTGTGAGGCAGTGTCAGAGGGACCCGGAGGTCCAGCCAGCAATGGGGGAGACCAAAGGGTTGGGACCGGTTGGTGTATGTGTGTCTGGGTGTGAAGCCACTGGAGACAAGAGGATCCCAGGGCCAGGACCAGGTAGACTGGGTGCCTAAGGCCAGCTACTGGGGGGATCCACACCACTGCATGTGTGTGTGTGTGCATGTGTGAGTGAGGGGTCTGTATCAGTAGCTGGAGTGGGGCTCATAAGTCCAGGTGCCAGCAAATGGGAAGACCACGGCCAGGGCCAGGATAGTTGTCTAAAGCCAGATACTGGAGGGATCCGTATTGTATGTATGTATATATGTATACATATTTATGTATATATTTTTTCCACTAATGGACCTTCATCCTGATCAGCCGGAGAGGGAAACAGGATGAGGCCATTGGTTGCATTTGCATGAATGCTGTGTTTTCTATTCGTATGGCCAGCCATAGTTATACGCATCTATGTATTATATATGTGTGTGTGTGCCTTTTGGGATTACATGCTCAGCCTTGCTACTAGCTGGACCTGGAAACAGGCAGCTGCAGCAGCCTCGCCTCTATCAGGCTACCAGATTCAGCAGATCCCCAATAAAAAATGATTTGAGAATGTTTTTCAGTCCCTAATTTCACGGTTTCACCAATAGGAAAAACAGACAGTTCATGGTGTCTTAGAGCTGATTACTGAAAATTGAACCCAGTCACATCTACATGTGTTGCAGACACGGTTAAGATGCCTGATCTAAATACATTTTTAGATCTCACAGATGAGTGGTTTTCATCCCTACACACAAGCAATGATTTTTTTTTTTTTCACATTCATCTGGCTGAAGGTGCTCAAATAATTATGCTCATTTCTGTGGGTGCTCAGTATGTATTTTACTTACTTACCCCAGGGCTTTCATAATCTTTCTTCCATTTTCATAGTCAAGTGAAACAAGCACAGATGAGATTCTGAAAATTCATTAAGGTTAGCCATAGAAATAAAAGAATAGCAGCTAGAGAAACTGAAAAAAAACCTGCCAGAGTTCCTAAAAGAAGCAGGTCTCAAGTGTAATTCATCAAAAATGCAGCTGATAATGAAGGTCTCCTTTTTGGGGCCTTTAAAAGTTGCCAGAACATCAACCCTGTAAAAAAAAGCATGGTGAAACAACTCTCATTCAACATCCACTACAGTCTTTTTGGATGGTCATAGGGTATCACTGAGAATTAATTCCCAATGACACTGCCTCAGTGTCTGCCTCTGTACTGATTACAGGAAAAACAGATTAAATGCCTAGGTAATGAGGAGAGCACAAGTTCTTTAAATGACTTTGAGAAAGCCACTATAAATGCTTCTGTGTCATTTACTCCTGATCCTAGTTTTCCATATTCCAATGCTGCTTAGAGATGGCAGCAAATGTTGTGATATCAGCTGCAGGTATAGCCCAGGACAAGTATGGAAGTTTAGACTCCAAGTTAAGACCTTATGCTTGTTGGCCAGTATGGAAACTAAGTTTTCTCAGTGTAGRAGGAACACTTAATTACAACCATGAAACATTTTGCTTTTCTTTCTGGACCAAGTCCGACTGTGTAACCAAACATCCATATAGCAGTGGGTTTTTTGCTATTGAAAAGCTGAAAAGAGCCTATTCAGTGCACTGAGCACTATTAACTAGAGCAAGAAGAAGTTTTTGCTGTAGTATCAGTTGATTCAGCATCTCCATGAATTCTGCAGCACTCTCACACCCTAGATGAGAAAAAAAAATAAAAAAAAATCTGTGAGCTAGTTTTTAAAATCACTGCTCTCACTCACAGATGTGCCTGCAGACTAATTTTTTATAATGGTTCCAGTTATTGTAATCAAGAAAAGACATAATGGATTTGACATTCACAGAATTTCAGCCACACATCTGGAAGCACTTGAAACATGTTTTACTCAGCTGTCCCACACTCAACTCACTACAGAATTGCCTTCCATCACCTGCACTTGAACATTTTTCATAGCAATTGGGCTGACTGCTTACTCAAGGAATAYTTACTTTGTTTTCAGACTCTGCTCGGATACGCAGTTCACTCACACAGTTCTTGTCAGCACAGGATTTTCATGAGCACGCTTCTGATGAGTCACCTCTATAAATTTATTCTCTTGCAATATATTTGCAACCTTGCTAAACTAAGGAAGCATCCCATGGTGAAAAAGTTAAAAGCTCATTGTACTGTATTCCACTTAAGATAGATGAGAGATCAGCTGGTAAAACAAAGACTTGGGAAAACTTTAAACAAAAAATTAAAAATAAGTAGTAGAGGCAGAAAAGCCTGTATTGTTTGAAGCTCTCATAAAGAACCACATGAAAATGAAGTAGCTAATTTAAAGATTGTTCAAAAGACAACATATTAAAATATCTCTTTGTAAGTTTGAAGATGATAGCCATGGAAAAGGAAAAGAACCTGTTAAAGGTGATCCTTAAGTGAAACACAAATAACACTCAAGGTACTGCTGTAAGAAGGGAGTGAGATTTCTGTATAGAAAGGAAATGCTGTATTATGCTGATGACACCTTTACTGGAGGGCATCCAGGAAAAGAAAAGACTTTGTAAAAGCTCTCTATCTTGAGTTTCTGCCTTAAAAAGAATATGTGCAAAAGTGTGACTGGTTGGTTCCCCAAATAAACCGTCATGTTTAAAGAAAAATGTCCCCTCAGGTTCTAAGAGATATGAAGAATGACAGAAAGCTTTGCAAATGTATTTTGTGGGTCCACTGGCAGAAAACCCTAGAGGAAATTAATTTTGACTTGTAATTACAGATTCTCTTCCCCAGTCCTCCTAAATAAGTAAGAATCATTTCTTTTGCAGTGGAGTGCTGAGCTAGCCACAGATACAGTGATGGTGGAACAGTTTTTTTTCTCTTTAGATAGTCCCGGCTAAGATTGAATCTGACAGCTGTTCTGAGAACATTCAAAGATGTTAAGAGTTCAGCTAAAAAGAAAAAAAATCATATGAACTCCAGCCACCAGGCATAGTAGAACAAATGAAACAGACAATTAACAATACTGAGGAAGTTACCAGATAATAAAAGATGAAACGGGATTTGCTGATTCCCTTAGTTCTAATAGTACTTCAGACCTCTCTAGCTACTCCCAAAAGCAAAACTCCCTTTGAGGTAATGACAGGCTGAAGCATATACATGTCTGAACATCTGATGTGGAATACTAGTGCTGCCAGACACAGGGGGTAAAACATTATGCAAATGTTATGTAAATTTCTGAATCTGGTACATTTGTAAGTAGCTACTAAATTACACAAATCCAAAACTAAAGAAAAAGCTTGTTTTGACAAATTTCAGTGAGGGATACCTGGGAGGGTGGAGATCTGGGAATGTAATTAGCCTATGCAAATCCTGAACATAGTCTGTGTCACAAATGCAATGGGCTGTAACCAAACTACAGGCAAGGTCAACTCTTTTGCAAATTAAAATTACTGGAGAGAAGAAAGCAAGAGATAAATTTTACTACTCAAGTCAGCTGAAATTGTGCAAGTAAGGAAATTTTTCAGAACTGTGCAGACCCATCTCCAGTGTATTCAACCAAAGATGGAACTGGGAAGAAAGGTTAATTTTTGCCTCTTCCTTCTGAGTGATTTTTAGAGAGCAGATTTTGTCTTCATAGTGGTTCTTGAAAAAAAGGAGACTGAAATTTATAATAATTGCATCATTCACAATAGAAGAAAAAGAACAGATATTTCATAATGATACTATTTTGGGAGTGTATAGGAACTCTTTGATTAAATTTATAGGATTAAATGCTTAAGTCCCATTCTAAAGATGATTTGGAATAAGAAACCCATGATGACCCCAAGATATGAGCTGAGAACAAAAGAAGGCCAAGGTCTAACTGCAGAGAAAACAAGTATTCTAAAGAATAGACCTTAAAATAACTCTACTGAAAATCTTAATCGCAGATTAATTCATTAGAATTATTCATAATGATGTAACTGCCTAAAAGAAATGCACAAGTAGTATAATTTTATAAACATAATAGAAATAAAAGATTCTTAATAGTGAAATTCTTTTAAGTTTCAAGATGTTAAGAAATATTAATGGGTGGCTAGCCTCTTAGGCTTAACTGTCCTCAACATTCAGCTCCTAAGCTGGAAGAATGTGAAGGTCCCATTGCAGCTGCAGCTGGGAAACCCAGGAAGAGTWTAGTGCCAGAATATTTTTCCAGGGGAGATCTCATCTTTTATTATGTAATTGCTAATATAAAACTGACCTATTAGCAATTCTGTAAGTGGATGTACTTAGTTAATCACCGTGTTTCTGGGCAGACCAGGGTTAACCCTTAGAACAACTTTCAGATTTTGTGGTTGCCTAAGCCAGTCTGATCTTGTTCTGCGGTTATCTCTGTTATTTCTTCGGCAGAATCTTTCCTACGACCTGTTCCTTGGTTCCTCTTATATGTCATCTCATTTAGGTTGGGTCATAAGCAAAAAGGAAACTCATCCTGAAGGAAAAAAAAAGCACAAGTCCCAAGAACTGAAACAGAAATTTACTGAGTGCAGCAATATTAATGTAGAATCATATGGCTCTAAGTAGGACTGGGACACATTAAGCACGTTCTGCTGGGGGAAGATTATCTGTGGTACTTTCTATGACTGAAGGAATTACAGGACTAGCTCCAAATAAATCTGAAATGTTGTTGCATCTTGTTCAAAGAGGCACTTGGACCTGTAAACACCTTTTTCTAGCTGCCTCTTGAAATAGCCCAACTTACCTATGCAGGCTATGTGTTTGAAGTGACAGTGCCTTCCTGTGGTCTGGAGGAAGACAACAACAGGAGAAAACAGAAAAATCTCTGTTATCATAATCTGTAATGTGCCTAAGTGCAATACTTCAACAGGAAGAGTAATATATAGTGGAAACAACCCGTGTTTGCTGGCTACTAATGTTTTATAAAGATTGTGCTCTGTGTCTCATGCCCTTTACCAATTTTCAGCTTGTTCCCTGTGAACTTGTCATAGAGAAAAGAATCAGATTAAAAAGGAAAAATGCTAATTAAATTAAGAGCTTAGATTTTCTGGGGGGGCGGGCGGGAAGTAAATTACCCTTGAAGCAACATTTCTATATTTTAACTTCAATAACTTTACCTGTGAATGTTCAGAGAGATGAACCTAAAAACAAACAAAGCAAGAAAAGAAATACACTGGGAAAGGTACAGGGATTTTTCTCCATGAGTAATACATTCCAACCTCCTAATTAGCCTCTTATCTCTTTATCAGATGATCACAATTCTCCTAGAAGCATGGAAAGAAAATGAGGGCACAGACTTTATGTTTATAGTGACACTAGCTCAAATACAGCAGTAAGTAACCTCAATTCTTTCCCTGTAGTCGCTTTGATTTACCTGAGAATCACGTTAGCTCTGCCGATGGCTGCATTTAAGTACTTATATGCAGGTGGTTATTCATCATGAAGTTCAAATCCTGTTCAGAGTCACTGCTTCCCAGATTATATCCTCCAAACTCTAAGCAGAGACTGTAGTCTTTGAAGATATATGACTATACATTTGCCTGCATTAGAACAAATACTACTTGCTTGTAACCTACTTACCAAGTGAGCCATGTCCTTCCTTGAGAGGAATGTTTGACCTGATACACTCATTTGAAATCCAGCTTCTGCAAAACGAGTTGCATTTAATCATGATGTCAACTATCAGTAGGAAACTGATGACACATTTTGTTTCCTAGGATCTTGTGCAGTCGAATATAAGTTCCATCAAAGTCAACAAGCCTTGAATAGAAAGGATGAGAAATTCTTCATTTAAATGAACTCTGCTTTGTATTTACTTGGCTTTTTGGTCTTTGTGAACTCCTGAGTCTCAAAAGCAATGCTGTAAAGCTGTGTGCAGTGTATCATTATTACCACTCAAGTAATCTATAGGTATGTTCTTCAGTTTAGGTCTTAGTCTTAGTTTTCACAGAATTACAAAAAGTGTTGTCAGTCACCTGCTGATGAAATTTGATTGAACTATAAAGCTAAAATAAAGTTCATTTGATAAAGCTTTTGAATGTTTAATTTCAGACAGAACTTTGCAGATGGGAGAGAAGCTTTTGATTCCAAAGTAATTTGTTTATTTAGTTAAGCCCACATTGTTACACGGCTGCATTTGATAGGATATAACCACAGAACTTCTCTACTTTAAGCTTGTGCATTTTAGAAGTCCATGCACATCTCTCTCTGCAGTGTCTGCCTAGATGAAGTATGTGCTCACTGTTCCTTGTTCTTGCCTCCTCTGTGGCAGATAGCTCCCTCTTGAAACCTCTGTTTTGCGTTTTGGGGTTTTGTTGTTGTTGCTGTTCTTAAGGCCTGGAAGCATGTTTTATCAATTGACAGTAAAACTAAATAAATGGGTTTCTTCTTTTGATGCAGTAAGAAAGGGCTAACCCAAGCTCAATATACTGGAGTGACATCTTTGTTCTTGGATGGCATAGCAGTACAATGTACTTTGTTACACTAKTAAGCAGCTTGATTAGGTGAACTTCACACCTTATTGTTCTCCATTCCATTTTGGCTCAAGACAAAATCCCATTACTTTTCTTATTGTAGTGGGCAACGGGAAAAAATCTCTCTCTCTCTCTCTCTCTCTCTCTCTCTCTCTCCATATCATACTAGATTTTGTATATATATATAATTTTAGATTATATAAGCACTTTTCTTACAGCTTTTTCTACAGTGCTCACAACTAGCACATCCAACTTGTATAAAATGAATTTTTATTATAGAAAATGATAGCCCATTACATGGCATGTTCTGCAGTCAAAATACTAATTCTCATTAACTTTGTTTACACACTTTTTGCCTTAGTAAAACCGGGTGTCCAAGCTGAGAAAAAGGAGAACGGACATTTAGAGTACAAGTCAGTCCTTTGACTATCGGTGATAGGTGGTATTTAACATGTTCTAGGGTATCTTGACTGGTGTCCAACTTCTAGTTCAGAAGGGGTCAGGTCTTCCACAGATCCTGTGCCCTATTTACCAGCCCACTGTGGATGTCTTGGATATCTTAGGTCATCTCAGCTGCCAATAGACATCTTCGTTTAAGCAAATGGTATCAATTACATAATCACTATAGTCACTTCAGTCTTCAAAGCTATTCAGTATACCCCTGTGTTGACACTGCCATGAATATCTTGAATATCTTCCTTCCAGACATAAATATTTTCTTGCCAAGCCTATATCATATCCAAGAGAAGCTCTATAAATGAATTCAATTCAGTCCCGGACTCATGGAAAAATGCCATGTCATCACGTGATATAAGTGTTGGAAATTTCCTCATGCTTTTTTGCCCCACAGATGTTCCTTCTGTTCCTTCCAATCTGTCTGGGTACTACTTCAGTGTCTTCTCCATTACTAGTTCCAACTGCATTATCATCATGTGATCAGTTTTGCTTTCTATTCCACACTTTGTATCCTAGTCCTTGGCTCTTTGCCCATACATCTCAGTCCTAGTTTCTTCTGGTGTTCCATGTGGTCTTACTTCTAGATCTCTTTTTTTTTTTTTTTCTCACTACCTTCTAGTCTTAGACTTATTTCTAGACTCCTTTTTAATTTTTCAGTCTTCCCTTAGATTTCCACAAGTCCTGTCCTCAGTTATTGCCAGTTCTCCTCTCGTCTTTGCTCTTTGTTCTCTATCTCTTTGTAACTCTCTTTGTAACTCTATCTGCTTTCAAATTCTCTTTGCTCTATCTGTCCTCATTCCCAGTGTTTTCACTATTTCTCCTAATCTCTTTTTCCAGTTCCTAATGGTCTTTCCTCAAGAAACTTATTGTCAACATACCTCCTTTCAGCTACATCCTCTTTGCCCAACCACTCTCAGCATTTCAGCAACTTGTTTTCTAATTTCACACTTTGAAACTGATATCTCCTCTTCTTCTCTTTATTCTTTGGTTTCTGACCTGTATCTTGTGTCCTGTTATTTGAACCTCATATGCTGGTGACAGGATGACAACTGCTAAGAAAATATGGTAGGAACATCACTTTTTAAGATCTGGAAACAAAAAGCCATACTTAGACAAAGGACAAAATCTACACAGTGTGAATGGAACCTTTTGAATGTATGAATCAGATTAAGCACACCTTTATTAAGCACAGAAAATTTGATTTTTCAAGAGTTTGTAAACTAGCCAAAAATTTGGGAAGATTTTCATAAAGATCAATATCTCAGTCCTGACATCAACTAATTTCCCTGCAACAAATCAAGCATTTTGATTAAGACAGAATGTTTGCAGATAGAAGGAATTTCATGCATAATATAATTTATATACAGCATAATTTGAAAATTAGTAAGACACCAGCTTTATATAATAGAGAACTTATCAGACAAACTCAGCTTATTCTGTATAAAGATGAAAAGGTAAACCTTTCCTGCACCTGGGCTCATGCAATACAACAGGCATGATGTAGGATTTGGATATCTAACATTATTCCAAATACAGAAGAATCTTTTAGACTCTCATTAAATATTATGGCCCAAGACAGTCTCAGTTATGCCTTATTTTACATGCCACAGACACAATGGAAAATTTAAACTTGTTCACAGTTCAGGTGGCAGAATATCAAAGAGAATTCTTAATCAATAGAAAAAGTTGTAGTAACTAAGCTGATCAAAATTTTATTTGTATGCCCTGATCCAAAATTCATTGACTTGTAAGAGTCTATTGACTTCTGTGACCTTTGAAATGGGCTTAAGTTCCTCTTTCTGCAAAATTACCACAGGATATTGAGTTCCCTCACAGTAAACTTCTTGATCTTTGCTTGAACAGATCATTGTTCTGTTTGATATATAATATTTTGACTGAAAATGAAAATCTTGATCACCTAAAATACAACAGCATTAATTTAAAGCAAAAACATTACTCAAATTAATTCATTAAAGCAAAGGCCAAATTTTAATTTGTGCATGGTCATTTTGAAAGAACTTGGTCAATGTTAATATATTTCGATTTCAGCTGGGTAAAGGATTTCTGAATTCCAGATTTTCACCTGAGAGATATCTTTAATGATTGTCATATTACACATGAGAGTGTATTTCAAGATGGCATGACTACAGGTCCATTTATCTATTGTTTTCATGACTGTATAGACATGATTCAGCTAGCTGAAATAAATTCATATGCATAGGGCTATATATGAATTCCATGCGAGCATTCTGCCTAAAAGGATTTGTATGTCAGCCCTCAGAAGAGGAATACAGTACAGCTAACAGGTTCAGTTAACACAACTGCCATGGGACTGATAGGCTCTGAAATACAGATGAGTTAAGAAGTCCTAGCTAGTCCTCCTCATCCACACCTTTACATCAGCAAAACAGATACATATATTAAAGAGCTCCTACACCCTGACTGGATATCAGATATTCTTTCTGTGGCTCACTGTGATAGACTTATAGTCCAAATCTACCATGAAAAAACAGTTGCATCACAAAATAATTGGGCCATGATCTATTAGTACAGAAATTTAATAACCATACAAAATATTTTTATAAATAAAATTCTAAGCATATGTTTTCTCTGACTTCTCCTTTTAATCATTTTTATCTTTGCAGTTATTGTAGACATGTCAATTAAGAGCTAATCTTCATGACAGGGTAGAGAGCATGAACAACAATAAACAATTTTTCAAGTTGATTGGACACCAGAGTGATAATACTGAGACATTTAGTAACAGCAAGTCTCATTCTTCTTATGATACTATTATAATGTTCTTATTATTTGATATATGATAAAATGGTAATATTTTAAAGTATGGTAGGTTTCTTGAGAACCATTTCTGCGTAAAAAAAAATCATCCAATTCTAGAGCTTTGATTGAAAATCATTCTTCAGCCCAGAAGTAGAAGATTCTTAAAAATAAATACAAACATCTAAATAATTTCTTAATCAGGTACAAYATAAAGGCATAACTGGCATTTACATAATCTTTATCTTATCTTGGGATCACTGGATGGACTATATGACCTTTTCAACTCCCTTGCAGCTCCATTTTCTGTATTTCTATTTGTTTCTCACCATAGACGAGATTTCTCTGGTTAAACATAAACTGTAGTTTTGTATGCTTACACAGAAGCAGTGTAGATGTTTACCTCAGAGCAAGTCACTTTGGACTCCCTTTGTTGTAAATGAAGAGAAATAACATTCTAATTCACAAATTCCCTGACTTATTTTAGATGTCTACTTTATAATGAGATTGTTGACTATAAAAAAATCAAACCAAGATGCAGATATCTACATTGCWGCTGTCTACAGTTAGCCAGATGAATCCTATCCCAGAGGGAACTTGGGGTATGTCTCACTATCTGGAGCCTAAAATAAAAGCTGTTCCTACCAAAGCAAAAAATCTATTAACTTTCTGAGTAAATTCTCAGCCATTTTATCAGATTTTGAGAGAGGAGCTATGCAAGTCTCTAAGGACACCTAGGTTCTTGCAAATATTTCAAAGTAATATACTCAAGTCCATAATTTTATGGCCAAGGAAACAACTCAGCTGCGATCATCTGTGATCATAACAGGGCTTTAGGGGAGCTCACCAGAACTGCCATACAATGAAGACCTCTATCACACCTGCAACCAGAGTGGTTCAGGACTACCACTCTGATCAGAGCCAGTTCTCCAGCCTCAGAGCTTGTGTCAGTGTTCACTGCTAGTGAGGGAGTGGAGGGTGCCTGGGAAGGACTCCTTTCCAGACTGCATGGGGAGCCACACTGCAAGTACATCCTACGCTCCTGCAGGCTTTACAGAAGTCAAGGAAGAATTGTCTAGAGTTACTCAAACACCAGCGGCGGGAAAGATGGAAAGCCTTGGGATATGTGCTCATGCTCAGATTGCTGGAGGACTGCCTGTGGGATTCATGGATCATGGAAGCTGGGCACAAAGCTCTGCTGAGAAGCTTCATGTTGAATCCTGCCAACATCGTTGTAGGCCTTTAGGTTGATTAATAGCACACTCCTAATTATAAAAGTTAGTTTGTATTGTTGGAAGAATGTAACAAATTAGATGTGCAGATGCAGTAAGATGCTAAGTGGAAAATTACACAAAGAGGTTGAAAGATTATAGAGAAGGCGTACATATACACTGGCATATGTGCTACTGGATTAGAGGCACCAGCTGTGAAAAAAAGGGTTGGTTTGAAGACCATGACTACAAAAGTGGGTAGTAGTAGAAAACTGCTTCATGCAGAGGACAGAGAAGGCCAAGCCATGATTAAGTGAAGAATTAGCTTCCCAAACAGAATAGCTAAAAATATGTTTAAGTTGGAGGAGGGGCTGAAGAATTCTTCATTTCATTGCTGTTTGCTTACATTAACTTGTACAGTACATAGACTTGTTTTTAACTGTGGGCTTCATCTGGCTTTCTGGAAGGAGCAAGAGGCAGCATAGCAGTGCAAAATAAACACTGCAGCAGACCAGACACTGTGCTAGATGGATTTTTTTCTGAATGAGTATTGTCATTCTTATGATGTAAATGTTTGAAACTGCTATGGCCTTTTAAAAAGAGTATGCTGGAAGAAATGTGCATGAGGCACATGAACTGAGGGTAATATGTGAATTAAAGAAATTTGTGCTGATGAGGCGCAAAGGCATGTATATACAACAGCCAGCATTGGTGAGAACAATTCCTCCAAAATGCAGGGTTGACCTACGGTGGTTCAGTGTGAGGTTTCAGCAAAGGGTGAACACCTTTTGTTCAGAGGCTCTAATGTGCCATCAAGCAGCACTACTGTAGACATACAGACATAGTGCTAACTGATAAAGTCTTTAGGCGTCTATTTTTCTGCTGTTTGGCATACTAAACTGGGTTCACTAGCCTAGGTATAATGCTCTGCTGAGGAGCTATGCTGCCTCTGCTTCTTGAGATTACTCTGTTGGATGTAACTCCCTGCAGAAATGAATACCATTTTTACATGACAATATTACAAGATTAATTTAAATGTGCAAAACCAAAGGAGGTTAAAAAAAAGTTTATTTTCCATCAGCCAGGCACAAAGTGGAACATTCTGAACCACCACACGGTAATGTTTGGTGTGCTTACTGCAGAAACAAGAAACAACAGCAGTGTCTAGCTACATTAGCTTGCAGTTCCAAGCTACTCAGGCTTAAATATGAACTTTCTGAATTTGGAGGCTTAAGTGAAGTCTTCAGTGTCAATCTTGCATGTGTTTTCTTGTTTAATATAGACAAAAGAACATAACTTCTGAGGTTGCTATATAACCCAGACCATCTTTTTCATGTTTTTCTCCTCAGAGTCTCAATATATTCTAGCTATATCCATCTAAGTATTTAAATTAAAATGTGAAAAGTAGTTAAGTAGCAAATGTAAGTAACTAAATTGTGAAAAAAATCAAAAATGTTAATAATACAGCATTGAAGGCATAACTTAGTAAGAGTTCAAAAATAGACTCTGAGTCTAAAAGATTATGTATGTATTCAGAATGTTTTCCCCCCAAAACATAAATGATAATATTTTTCTATCTCTTATTTTAAACTCATTTTTCACATTTAGCACCAGCTTCTATGTATGTATATGCACAGGAATATATGCTTTGATCAGATCAGATATATTAGATCATATGATCACTTCTGATATCCATGCTGCTATTAATATGGTTGTCAAGGGTTCTATGTCCACACATACATTATAACCATAACATTACAATCCTGGGTTTTGGCCATCTGCTAGTAACTCAGCAACTTATGTACACTCCCATGTAGCTCAAAGGAGTTCACTGAGCAATAATTCATTTTCTGAATTACAGCTTGTGCAAAGCCTAGTTTTGGCAGTTTCAGTTCTTAGCTTTCTGACAATTGTACATCCATTTTCCCATGTCTAAGAAGAGCAACAATGGTCTTAAATAGGTGAAGGCCTTCAAGATTAAGAGGAAAAGCTAAAGGTAACAAAGCATGAAGTATAGAAAGATACAAATAGAAAGAGCTTCACTGAAGAATAAGTTCAGCTGGGAGCCAATTTGTCATGCAGAGTTTTTTATACTTTTACTAGAGCTCAAAAGTTCTTGAGAATCAGGAACAGCTTTTTGTGATTCTGTTATAGACTTGCTCTGTGACCATGGACAATTCTTTTGGCCTCACTGCTACAGTCTCATCATCAGTAAAGCAGTGATAATGTAGCTATCTGGCAGAAAAATCTTAAGGATTCATTAATTTATTGCATAGCATGAAGATAACAAATGATACCTGGATGCTAAATATTATTATCAATGTCATGTTTAATCTCCATTTGATTGCAACCCTGAACATGTAAGTACTACACTTTTAAGTGCACTAATCTTTCCCTCTTCATTTAAGACAAGTACTGCTGTAAGGGTAAAAGCTCAGCCTCAAAGTGGTGTATTAGTTTTGCATAGTCTAACCACTTCAAGTGTGGTCTAATTGTGTTACAAAGGGTAGCTTAATGTAAGGGACTCTCTGGGAAAGGACTGAGATGCACACGTTAACTGCTTGCAAGTGGGTTATGGAGGGATGGTATAACTGAAACAGCTAAGTCTAGATACATCACACACAATAGTTGTGGTTTCATGTCAGTCACATAAAGCATTTTGTACCATGAAAACATTAAAATGATAAAACATTCAATATAGCATCTGAAATGCATAGTCGGTGCATATACTGACTGCAAGGCATTAACAAGGACATTTCAGTGTGTGCTTAGTACATGGGTAAAGTAATAAAGCATTTGAGAAAGGTGTTTGAGACACAAGGCAAAAGTTAATAACACATAGAAGAATCTGTGACACTGATATAGCGAGTGTTAAAAGAGTTGCTTTTCAGGATCAAGATTATCACAGAAAATAGAGGCAAGGACACCAGAAATCTTCACTAATGAGTATATATATAATACAAGCTTAGCAAAACACAGCAAGCTGTAAGCAGATTGACACTTTGCATTAGTGATTAATATCTCACTGACTCAACATGGAACAAGTTGGTGTCCAGATGCTGTCCTCTTCAGTGGGAGAGGGGGGAATTTGATGCTTAGTTCCTCTCTCTCTCTTCTTAAAGTGTATGGCATAGCTACTGTACTATCTACTTGCCTACTCTCATTAGCTTCTACGTGCATATGGCCAATGCATGACAGGCAAGACAATGAAATCATCTTAATTTCAGGTCACGCTGTCCTGGTTTTGAATCAAAGCTTTTCATAGCAACAGCAGTTCCATTTCAATATGAATAAAGTAGGAAATTAGTGTAACAAAATTCAGTGTAAGATCTTATGGCAGGAGAAGATGCTATTTATTTACAAAATCTTTAAGCAAGTTGATTTTACCTGYTCACACTCATTCTCATGCAGATTTTGTTCATTCGCACTCTTACACCCACATGCTCATAAGCATCAAGATGTGCATGTCCAAATGGTCTGGCCAGAATTGTTTGTGTGTCTCTTGGATTCTTCTTGATTGACAATGATGAACTAGTTTTTTTGACAGAAGCTTTCATATCCTTTAAAAGTCAACAGTTGTCATGGGGTGGTCCTTTGCTTCAAAATCTTAATTACTCCAGCCTCCATAAACCTTAGCCAAGGTTGTTGCTCAGAGTTTTTTTTTTCTTTATGAATGCATGTTTAGCATATATGCATATCTATGGCTATAACCTGCTTTCCTGATAGGCTAACAGGAAAATAAAAGATATATGTGACGTGCTGTAACCTTGCTGTCATCTTCCCATTGTTAGGATGCATGATCTTCCACTGATGGATCATCTGTGGTGTGCTCTTGCCAGAGAGCAGACCTTCCAATCTTGACGGAAATAGCACATTCCTTAGTTTTACTGCTTAGAACAGCATTGCTGAGAATTGCATAGAACTGCTGTTGCCTGTGCAGGTAGGTCTATGGYAAGGCTTTGGTAGTGTTACAGATGGTTTTAGCAGTATACATCATGGATGGGATATCAAGGGTGATTATATTCATATCTTTGCACTTTTTTTCTGCTAGATGAGCTAGTGATCATGATTAATAATACAGCTTGGTTCTGTTAATAATAACAGCTTAATGAATGAAAGGTGTTCTAAGAAATATTGTTTGTGACCTGTGCCTCCCCAAACTTGATCCCCTACGATGGAGAAGGGAATTTAGAAGAGCAGCCACTTGCAGGCACTAGAAAATGACTGTGTCTTGAAATGCCACAAATGACTCAAATTCTCTGATTGGCTTTGCATTACAATAATCCTGAAATCTGACTGCAATCTGTGTGACAGAGCAGCTAGCTGCTAGTGGGAGAAGAAAAGTCTGGAAGGAGCAGCCAGCAACTCATTCCTCACTGTTAACTTTCTTTTCCAAAAATAGACTTTCTGCTCTTTTCACCAAATCTCTTTATCCATCAAACTTTGACTGTGAAGCCACTTCTTAGAAACAAATTCAAACCAGCAGCTCTGGACTCTGGGTTTGATCCAAGAGCACTAGGAGTTGTCTGAAAAGCTCTTGGAATAAACCCTGGACAATATAGGAGATAAACTGATACAGGATTTAAATCATAATGAATTAAATGGTGAGAATATAATTATTGGTAGTCGACATGATTTACGGGAATATAAATCTCATCAAGCAAATTTCACAGTCAGCCTTGAAAAGACTATGGATTTGGTAAGTAGAGCTGAAATTTCATAACATATTTGACTTAATACCATACGACATGCTAATGAAAGGGTTGAACCACACAACAAGTGGATCACGAGCTGGCTGATGGACAGGTGAGTTGTTATTGAATTTTCTTTTAAATGGTGCTCTGCAGAGATCAGTATTAGGCATGGTTCTGTTCAACATTTTAACCAACAACTTGGTAATAAATATAAATCACTACTGATAAAATGCACTGGAGGAAGGCACGCAGACCATACCTGTGGAGTGACTGAAAAATAAGAAGGGATCATAGTGGATAGTGAACTTACTTACAGTGTTGTCTCAGAGCAATGCAGTAGCAAAGATGTGAATTGTATTTTTTCCCCTCTACAAATCTATTCTTATTGGTCTGTCCTACATATTATTGTAGCCATAGTTAGGAATAATTAAAGGACTTTTTTTCTTTTTTATAAAGACTTCTGCCCCCCCCCCAAAAAAAAAGCCAATAAAACTACACATATTGAAAAACTCTAAAAAGGCAACCTATTCCTCCAACTTTCTGACGTTTTATTTTCATCCCAGAGCAAAAAAAAAAAAAAAAAATCCATCATCACAGAATAGGAGCATCATGTATTGTGATTAATCATTGGAGCAAAATGTGAGCTGAAATAATAGATCTTCTCCCTGTAGAAATGAGCACCTTCTTGGAATATGCATTTTGGTGTTGTGCTTTAGCCATTTACAAATTCTTTGACTCAGTATTGGGCAAGCTGGTAAGTACGAATGGTATATATAGGATTCTAATGTTTCTGTATAAGTGAGTAGTTTTCTTCTCAGAAAAAAAGGAAAACTACTGCTGAATTATTTTTGTGGAGATAGAGCAGTATTTAGGAGCTTCAAGGTTATGGATGTTTTGCTAGACCCTGCTACCCTGCAATCTGACTTTTTTACCCATCAAAATTATTTTAAACTTTCACAGTTTAGTAGAAACTTTCACTGTTTAGAAATCTGTTTAAAAATATGTCCTTGAACTGAAGTCCAGAGTCTGTTGCTTTAATCTCTTGCCATTGTAAGTAGAGCACCATAAAAAAAATGTATTGCCTAAAAGGAATTCAAAAGGTTTATTTCAGTTTTTCTTTGGCCAGGATCTCTCATCACACTTGAATATGAACTTACAGGATGCTAAGGCAGTTCATTCAAAAGAAAAAAGAAAGAAAACAAACAAAAAACCTTTTCTAAAGCTATTTAATGCTCTGGACAGCAAGTGGTGCTGCTGTGCATAGAATAAAGAATGGTAAAAAAAAAAAAAAGAGAGAAAGAAGAAAATCCATATCTAGAAATGACTGTGCTCTGTTTCAGGTAGAATGCATATCTGAAACCAATAGTGGCATATAACCTGCCTGAATATCAAGCAAGAAAAGATACTAGGGAAATTCTGGCTGGAAAAGAAAACAAAAGAAATTATCATTTTTGTTTGAGTACTCTTGAAGTTTTAAGTAATCCACAAGAGACCTGTTCATTTTTAGAATTTCTTATGTTAATCCATAATGTATGCAAAATCTAAGTCGCAACTCGGAGATCTTAATTAAAATCACCAGCTTACAGTTTCATTTGGCAGAAATTCTGCTCCAATGGAYAAAAATTAATAATAATAATATATACAAAATATAAAAATATAACATATATTATATCATATATTATAATAATTATATTATAATTATATAATTATAATATATTATATTATATATTATATATATAAATAATATATATATAAAACATAKCTAAAAGGAATTTTTTTATGTTCAAACTAATACTCCCACTTAACACTTTCAATTTTGTTTTCTTTTGGTACTTGTATAAATGATTGATTAGGATTTGAAACAGCTTTGTTTTCTCTTTTATTGTATGTTGACTTCTTATGTTCATAAGTACTGGAACAAGAATTAAATATTTGTATATATATACTGAGCTACCCATGGGAACTGCTTTAGTGGCACTAAAAAGATTTTCATACAAAAATATATCATATTAATCCTGCATAATAATTTGGTATCTTGATGTTTCATACATTTACATAGTAAGAGATCAGGTTCCTACCTGCAAAAGCTTTATCTATGTTATTTATCTGTGATTTGAAATGGACACAGCAGAAAGGAAATGACACTGCTTTTTTCCTTTTTTTTTGGATATACTGCCCTGTCAAATAATGAACTGTATGATGTCATTCCCAAATGCCTAAAAAAAGGCATTTCTACATGTTTGCATGTATTTTGGTCCATGCTCTTTGCTATTTCCACACACTAAGGTTTTTTTTTTTTTTTTTTGATCTACCTTTGCAGGTAGATATTGCAGGTAGACAAATTCTCTGGGGAATGAAACACTGAGCATAGAGGCAAAACATACATAAACAAAGACAAAAACTATGGTCTCCTACTTTTTAGTACACTCTTCAAATCCATGTTGGTTGCTATGTAAGGCCATCACAATTAATTTTTTACTTCTGAAGCTTTGTACAGATGAAGTCTCTTCAAAAACAGTGATGGAAGAAACCTGGATAGGACTTCAGTTTTTTATGGAGACCTGATTCAGAGCCATCAGCCACTGAAGGATCAAATGGAAAACACAACAGTGAAATTTCAAAGGAGATTGCATCCTAAAGATGGGGAAAACTAATAATTTATATTCCTCCTGTTCTGTTCTCCATTGGACAGGACACTAGTATACAGAGCAACATAGGAGAAGCTATAGGATACTAGTTCCCAAACTAGAGATCATGACCCTGATGCAGACTTTGAAGGTTATAATTAGAAATGGAAATAAGGTTACAGGCTTTGAACTGTGCCCAAGGATACAAAATAAAGTGTTATAATGAACCTGTAAGAGCAGAATAGTTTAGCAATCAATGCTGTAAAGCCTGATAATTAGCATCTAGAGCTGTCCTTTTGCACTATTTCTTTACATAGCAAAAACTTTCTTACTTGGGACTTGTGAATTTTCCTTGTGTGGTGTAGAGAAAGCATAGAAGAAGCTGTGCTTTGTGAATCTTCTCTAAATGCCAGCTTTTGGGACATTTTCCTGAGGCTGTCCTCACGTATTCTGCCTGGCTGTCCATAAGATGACTCTTGTGTGTTATCCTTCTACTGAAGAGTCTGAAAAAGGGATGTAGATATGACTGCTTTGTAGTTACTAAATTAGTTCCACCTTCCTAAGTTTCCCCTTAAGGACTGCTTTCTTGATTATGTGCCCCTGTTGCAGGGCAAAGAGGCCAAAATGAATCCTTCAGATTAAGTCCTGTAACTGTCACTATTCATCCAATAAGGACATAGATGCCTGTCTTTTCTGGGATGTATCCATCTTGAGTTATAGTAAGAGGGATTAGTTAGGAGAGATAAACATATACAAGAAAGAAAGCATGAACAGATCAGACCTGTGAGTAAAAAAAATATATACACACACACACACACACACACACACASAGAGATATATATATATGGAATTTGCATTATAGATTGTACTTATTGTTAGTATTCTTTCATTTCCTTTCCACTGATTTTCTATATTACGTTTTCACAGAAGGAGGATGAAACATCCCACTTTGTCAAGATCCAAGGGTTTTAACAGAAAATATCTCCCAGGCGTGTTTAGGTATGCTGTTTGAATGAGCAGGTAATCAAATTAAGCAAAAATCTCACAATCAAAATATAAACAGAAATGACCAAAGCTGACTGCTGAGTCATTTCATGAATAAATTACAGTCAAAATGAATTGTTTACTGAGAAGAGGAAATCCTAATCAGTTTTCACTATACTAGCTTGTGCCACATTTTATTTGCTGAATTCTGCTTGTATTCCTTCTGAAGTTGGACTATGAAACCTCACATTAAAAAATAAATAACAAAATTAGCAATAAGTAGTGGGAGTGTCTCCTGTCCAATTTTCATTCTTATCGAATTTTTGTCACAATATGACTACATTTTTTCCAAGTACTCTTTTCATAGTAAGAAAAATAATTATTCAAGGTAAATAATGTTGATAGTCATCTTCCTCTCTTTCTAATAGATGGCTAACGTTGCCAGCTACAATACATCACAAAACTTTATTTTGAATCAGAAAATTCTTTTGGTCATGACCACTGATGTCACAGATAATCCCATTCCCTATCTACAATTTACCACAGAAAACTCCAAGGAATAACAGCTGCTCAGGATAGTTTTGGCTGAAGTTTCTATGTTAGAAGCTTCTGTTTTTCCTCACACCCACTCCCAAAATACCAAAAGGAAAAAATCCTTCTGGAAAAAATAGCAGGAAACTTATACATGACTCCTTCACTTGCTTCCTTCAAACAGATTTATAATTTCTCTATTGTTAAGGGAGAAGTAGCAAACACCAGTCAGCATAGAAACAGAAGACAGGGATAAAGCACAGCTTCCGTTTTCAGTCTCAGAAAAAAACTCCTTTCAACTGAAGGACTAAGGAGTAGGAACTAAGGAGTAGGTGACAGGGAGCAGGGAAAAAAATACCTGTGCCTCACTACCTAAGGATTCAAAACAGCTCTGTGTTTCATATGGCTCCCCATGAGATGCTCCCATAATTCTGGGTGTAACATCCCTGAGAATTATAAACAAGTTATCTTTTCTGCCTCTGAAAGGAATATATATTAGACCCATGGCCCAGACTTAGGTCTGAAGAACACGATTAGCTTCCTCCCTCTTCACCTCTTTTCCTCTACTGCCTCTCTTACCCAAGGATATATGGATACCTTTATGTTTTGGCCATTCATATCAGTAGACTAAACTGGCTGGGTAGAGCGCAGCTAACAGAGGCAGCGAACAGACACAGCAGTTTGGGCAGCAGTGTTTGGGCTCTGACTAGAACTTGAAGATCTTGTTGGAAGTTGTGGGCTTTCGGAGGACCCCCAAGGAACTAGAAGGTGATTGCTGTGAACAGGAAAGGGGAAGCTAGGCAAGGACAACTGCAGGAGGCCTTGACTTTTCCTGGGAAAAGCTCTAGCTAGCAGTGGCTGCTGCTAACAAGCTCTCTTGATTGCCCCTGACCAGAGGGAGTTGGGGCCTTTGATCCAGGTGGCCCTTGATTAGGGCAGGTCAAGCACCCTCTTAGCCAGTGCTAGGGAGAGGCCTATATAAGAGCCAGGCCTATATAAGAGGCAGTGAACAGATGCAGCAGTTTGTGCAGAAGGGTGCTTGAAGGAACCTTTGTTTCTGTTCCCTGTGGTGTACGCTTCCTCAAGTATGGTCGTGACACGCTGCAGAGCACATTCCCCAGTGGCTGTTGGAGTTACTGTGTCAGAGGCTGGGACCCAGACAGACCCTCTGACAGTAGCTGCAGCTCCACAGGTCTCAGGCTGCAGGGAGTGCTTGGGGCCTCTCCGGGAGGCCTGGGCTGGCAGTCAGCTCTCCTGCAGGAGGTGTGCTGCTGTTGATGAGTTGTGTCGTCAGGTAAGGGAGTTACGGGAGGAGGTCAGTAGGCTGCGCAGCATCTGAGAAGATGAGCAAGAGATAGACAGGGTATTCTCGGAGACTGTGCAGTTCCAGGAGTCCCAACCCCGCACAGCAGTGGAGTTGCTGGAGGGCTCTGTGCTGTGTGAAACGGTACATCATAACACCGTAGAAGAAGGCTGGAAGCTGGTCACTGCTCATGGGAGGAGAAAGGCTCCTACTCCTCCTGAGGACTAGCATTTGAAGAACAGATTTAGTGCCCTCCAGGATGAGGAGGAGCTGGGCATGGCTTCAAGGGAAGCAAGTGGGACAACAGACCCTGTGCCATGCAGGAACACCTGGAAGAAGCGGCGGGTGATTGTTGTGGGGGACTCCCTGCTGCAGGGGACGGAGGCATCTATCTGCCCACCTGACCTCATGTCTAGAGAGGTTTGTGGCCTGCCAGGGGCTCGTGTGCGAGATGTCATGGAAAGACTGCAAAGGCTTCTCCACGTGTCAGACTATTACCCACTGCTGCTCTTCCATGTGGGCGCTAATGACACCAAGGGCAAATTGGAGACCATCAGGCAGGATTTCAGAGCTCTGGGGATGGTGGTCAAGGGTCTGGGAGCCCAGGTCATCTTCTCCTCAATCCTGCCAGTGAGGGGGATGGATGAGAGGAGGAGGAGATGGACTTTCCAGGTTAACGAGTGGCTGCGCCGCTGGTGTTGGCAACAGGGTTTTGGTTTCTATGACCATGGGACCCTGTTTGAAGATCGACAACTGCTTGGGAGAGATGGGATCCACTTCACTAAGTGGGGCAGGCATGTCTTTGCCAACAGGTTGGCCAACCTGATAAGGAGGGCTTTAAACTAGGAAAGACGGGGGAAGGGGAGAGTTATAGTGCCAGGGTAGCTGGCAAAAGACAGCTCAAGTCRGGATGCCTCCAGCAGGTGAACGCAGCCAGGGAAGTGCGCATGGGATGTGGCTATGGAGGATCCTCTTTTACCCCTCCTGGGAAACCTGCATGCTCGATCTCCTCTCTGAAATGCCTGTACACCAATGCACGCAGCATGGGGAACAAATAGGAAGAACTAGAGATCTGTGTGCGGTCGCAGGGCCATGATCTCATTGCCATTACAGAGACACGGTGGGATAGTTCGCACAACTGGAGTGCTGTCATGGATGGCTACATGTCTTTTAGGAAAGATAGGCCAGGAAAGCGAGGTGGTGGAGTTGCTCTTCATGTGAGAGAGCAACTGGAATGCATTGAGCTGTGCCTAGGGGTGGATGAAGAGCGAGTCGAGAGCTTATGGGTAAGGATTAAAGGGCAGGCTAGCATGGGTGACACTGCTGTGGGTGTTTACTACAGGCCACCTGATCAGGATGAGGAAGTCAATGAGGCCTTCTACAGACAGCTGGAAGTAGCCTCACGATCCCAGGCCCTGGTTCTCATGGGGGACTTCAACCACCCCGATATCTGCTGGAAAGACAACACAGCTAGGCACAAACAGTCCTGGAGGTTCCTGCAGAGCATTGGTGACAACTTCTTGACACAGGTGGTGGAGGAGCCAACAAGGAGAGGTGTGCTGCTGGACCTCGTACTAACAAACAAAGAAGGACTGGTGGAAGATGTGAAGGTTGGGGGCAGCCTTGGCTGCAGTGACCATGAGAGGGTGGAGTTCAGGATCCTGCGAGGAGGAGGCAGGGCGCTAAGCAGGATCGCAACCCTAGACTTCAGGAGAGCAAACTTTGGCCTCTTCGGGGACCTACTTGGAGGAGTCCCATGGGTTAGGGCCCTAGAAGGAAGGGGCGTTCAAGAGAGCTGGTTAATATTCAAACATCACTTCCTCCAGGCTCAAGAGCGGTGCATCCCTATGAGTAGGAAGTCAAGCAAAGGAGGTAGGAGACCTGCATGGATGAGCAAGGAGCTCCTGGCAAAACTCAACCAGAAGAAGGAAGTATACAGAAAGTGGAAAGGGGGACAGGCCACTTGGGAGGATTATAGGAATGCTGTCAGAGGATGCAGGGATGTGTTGAGGAAGGCTAAGGCCCGTTTGCAGTTAAATCTGGCAAGGGATGTCAAGGACAACAAGAAGGGCTTCTTCAAATACATCCTTAGCAAGAGGAAGACTAGGGAAAACGTGGGCCCGCTGCTGAGTGGGGTGGGTGCCCTGGTGACGAAGGATGCAGAGAAGGCAGAGTTACTGAATGCCGCCTTTGCTTCAGTCTTTACTGCTCAGGCCAGCTCTCAGGAACCCCAGACCCTGGAGGCAAGAGAGAAAGTCTGGAGAAAGGAAGACTTTCCCTTGGTCGAGGAGGATCAGGTTAGAGATCATTTAAGCAAACTTGACACCCACAAATCCATGGGC